>NC_029778.3:56625207-56642826 GCF_000817695.3 Arachis duranensis
TGTAAATGTTGAGTTTTTGAGCTCCGACCTCTTTAGCCAACTTCAAACCGGCTAGTAATGCTTCATATTCTGCCTGGTTGTTTGAGGCCGGGAACCCGAACTTAAGGGAGAGCTCAACTTGGGTTCCTTGGTCGCTTTCTATTATCACGCCTATGCCACTTCCAGTTTTATTTGAAGAACCGTCCACGTAAAGATTCCATTCTGTGGGGGTTTCTAGGGCATCTGTGAATTCTGCGATAAAGTCGGCCAAATACTGTGATTTGATGGCCGTCCGAGATTCATATTGGAGGTCAAACTCTAACAACTCGACTGCCCATTGTAGAATTCTGCCTGCCAGATCTATTTTCTGCAATATTCCTTTTATGGGTTGGTTAGTTCGAACCTTAATGGTGTGAACCTGGAAGTACAGGCAGAGTCGTCAAGATGTTAGGATGAGGGTATAGGCAAATTTTTCTATTTTCTGGTAGTTCAGCTCGGATCCCTATAGTGTTTGCTAATGAAGTAGACGGGTTTTTGCCCATTTTTGTCTGCTCTGACTAGTGCTGAGGCTATTGCCCGGCTCCCTACTGCAAGATATAATATTAGTGGTTCTCTTTCTTGTGGTCGAGATAGGATAGGTGGCCGTCCTAAGAACTCCTTGAAGTCTTTGAAGGCTTGTTCACATTCTGTCGTCCATTCGAACTGTTTTCCCTTTCTTAAAGTAGCATAGAAGGGGAGAGATCTTATCGCAGCTCCTGCTAAGAATCAGGATAGGGCGGCCAACCTCCCATTGAGTTGTTGTACTTCTTTGACACAGGTTGGGCTCTTCATGTTGAGTATGGCTTGACATTTGTCTGGATTTGCTTCAATTCCCCTTTGTGTGAGCATGAAGCCTAAGAATTTGCCTGCTTCTACTGCGAAAGTGCATTTTGTGGGATTGAGCCGCATGTTGTGCTTCCTTATAGTGTAAAACACTTGAGTCAGGTCGGATAATAATGTATCTTCGCTTTGTGTCTTTATCAACATGTCGTCCACATAAACTTCCATGATTTTTCCGATGTGATATGAGAAGACTTTATTCATTACCCTTTGATAAGTAGCTCATGCGTTCTTAAGACCGAAAGGCATCATGATGTAGCAGTAGTTTGCTTTCGGTGTTAGGAACGAGGTCTTTTCTTGATTTGGTGGATACATGGGGATTTGATTGTATCCCGAGTATGCGTCCATAAACGAGAGATATTTGTATCCAGAGGAAGCATCTACTAAAGCGTCAATACTTGGGAGTGGGTATGGATCTTTTGGACAAGCCTTGTTGAGATCGGTGTAATCGGTGCACATTCACCACTTCCCATTTGATTTTTTCACCAAGACAACGTTGGCTAGCCATAGCGGGTATTTGACTTTTCTTATGAATCCGGCTTCCAGTAGTGCCTGTACTTGCTCGTCCACAGCTTGGGATCGTTCTGGCCCAAGTTTTCTTCATCTCTGCTGCACCGGTCGAGATCCTGGATAGACTGCCAACTTATGACACATTAGCTTAGGGTCTATGCCTGGCATGTCTGCGGCTTTCCACGCGAAGAGATTGACGTTATCTCGCAAGAATTGTATTAGTAATTCTTTTAAATCTCCTTTTAGGATTGTGCCGATATTGGTTGTTTTTTCCGAGGTGTCCCCGATCTGAATCTTTTCTATTTCGCCTTCTGGCTGGGGACGAAGTTCTTCTCGTCGATGAACTCCGCCCAGCTCGATTGTGTGGAACTCTTCTCCTTTGCTTCTGAGGTTTAGGCTTTCGTTATAACAGCGACGTGCCATCTTCTGGTCTGCTTTTATCGTGGCTATCCCTTTTGGGGTTGGGAACTTCAAACATAGGTGTGGGGTCGAGACTATTGCGCCAAGTTGGTTGAGTGTTGTCCGTCCTATGAGAGCGTTGTAAGCTGAACTTACATCGACTACGATGTAGTCTATTTTGAAGGTCCTGGATTGGTCCCCTTTTTCGAAGGTTGTTTGTAGTGGTATGTATCCGAGTGGTCGAACCGGGGTATCTCCTAGCCCAAACAGGCTGTTTGGATATGCTTTAAGTTCTTTTTCTTCCAAGCCGAGTTTATCAAAGGCTGTTTTGAATAAGATGTCGGCAGAACTCCCTTGGTCTATTAAGGTGCGGTGTAGGTTGGCGTTTGCCAATATGATGGTGATAACCATGGGATCATCCTGTCCTGTGATGATGCCGGATGCGTCCTCTTTAGTGAATGTAATTGCCAGAATGTTGAGTGCTTTCTCCTCTCCTTCGACATGATATACTTCTTTGAGATATCTTTTGCGAGAGGATTTGGAGATCCCACCTGCTGTGAATCCGCCGTATATCATGTGGACATGTCTTTTTGGTGTCCGAGGTGATCGTTCTGTTCGTTCGGTATCTTCATCCCTTCGTCTCTTTCTTTGATCATCATCTCGGGTGGCCAGGAATCGATCTAATTTTCCTTCTCTCACCAATTTTTCTATGATATTTTTTAAGTCGTAGCATTCGTTTGTGGAGTGTCCTCGAACTCGATGGTATTCACAATATTCCTTCCGGTTTTCTCCTCCCCTTTTGCCTTTGAATGGCCGTGCTGGGGGGATTTTTTCTGTATGGCAGACTTCTTTGTATATCTCAACCAGGGATGCCCTGAGAGGAGTGAAATTATGGTATTTTTTGATTTTCTCCCCTTGTCGATCTTCTTTTCTTTTGGATTCCTTGTCTTTGTCTCGGTAGAAGGCCCCCGATTTTGAGGTTTCTCCTAACCGAGCGTTTTCCTCCATGTTGATATACTTTTCTGCCCGCTCCTGCACTTCGTCTAAGGAGGTCGGGTACTTTTTTGATATAGATTGGCTGAAAGGTCCCTCTCGTAGGCCATTGATGAGTCCCATAATGGCGGTCTCCGTTGGTAAACTTTGTACGTCCATGCATGTTTTGTTAGATCTCTCCATGTAGTTACGGAGGCTCTCCCGATCTCCTTGTTTGATCCCTAGTAAACTGGGGGCGTGCTTGGCTTTATCTTTCTGAATGGAGAATCTGGCCAGGAATTTTGTAGCTAACTCATCAAAGCTTGAGATAGACTTCGGGGGTAGGCTGTCGAACCATCGGATCACTGTCTTTGTGAGAGTTGTTGGAAAAGCCTTGCAGCGAACAGCATCTGGGGCGTCAGTGAGGTACATTCTACTTCTGAAGTTGCTGAGATGGTGGTTGGGATCCGTGGTGCCATCATACAGGGTCATATCCGAAAGTTTGAAGTCTTTTGGAATTTTGGTTTTTATGATTTCCCTGGTGAACGGGTCTTGCTCTTTGCGTGAATTTTACTTGAGATTAGCCCGCGGGGCTTTTGATTTGAGATCGGCTTCCAATTGCTATAGTTTTTCTTCCAACTCCCGACGTTGCCGCACTTCTCTTTGGAGATCTTTTCCAATTTCCCGTTGTTGTTGGGTTTCTTTTTCCAGTTGTTTTAGGTGATCCAGGAGCGCTTCTATTGCCCCTAAATTTGGTGAGTCTTTGTCTTTGTTGGTTTTCGGAGTGTTTTGTAGCGTGACATCCGCGTTTTTGTGCGGTGTCCGATCCTCCAAACCTGAATCGTGGTCATTGTCATGGTCGTCCGCCATGGTGATTGGATGAGTTCCAGGTTCCCCGGTAACGGCGCCAATGTTCCGAGGGTTACCTAAAATTGTAGGTCGATCTCGGACGAGATCTTATGTGCTGGTCGGAACTGATGTGTCCGGCTGGTGAATAGTGGCCGGAGCTGGTGCGTCCGACTTGTTAGACTGAATGTGCTGCTGATCCTTTGTCACCGAAGGGTGGGGGGTACCTGCAAGGGACTTCGATGCTTAAGTTAGCAAGGGGATTAAGCAGGTATTGAGTAGAATCAGAGTATGTGTTATACCTGGGTGCTCCAGTGTATTTATAATGGTGAGAAGTGACCTTTCTAGATAAGATAAGTTAGTTATCTTATCTTATCTTATCTTTAGGTGAGATCAGCTTATCTTCAACGGTACCGCCTTTATCTCTGTAGGTTGGGATTGCCTCTGGATTTGGGTCGTGTTCCTCTATTTGGGCCCTTTATTGGGCTTTCCTGTCGATTTGGCCGAGCTCTTTTGAGAAGAGGTCGGATAGTCTGACCTGAAGAGGTCGGTCGCCTTGTCGCTAAATATCCCGGGTCGGTCAGGTCGACCCAGGGTATGAACAGTCACCATCTTTGTGAGTATTTTCAAAAGGCTCTTGTTAGTAGCCTCTGCCTGGCCATTGCCATGTGGGTAGTAGGAGAAGACTTGTGATGTTTTATTTGGTACTGTTCAAGACACCTCACACTCTTTGGTTAACAAAGTGGGTTCCATTATCGGACACTAGAACACTTGGCAGCCCGAATTTGTATATTATATTTTCTTTGATAAATCTCACTACTGCTTCAGCATTTGCTTCCCTGACAGCCACAACCTCCACCCACTTGGTGAAACTTTCTGTTGCAACTAGAATCCATTTCTTCCCCGTTAATGGGGGGTTGATCGGTCCCACAAAATCTACCGCCCATGTAGAAATGGGTATGGTGTCTTGAAGCTCTTCTTCTGCACGCCTGGCATATGTATCAGGTTTGCGTACTCTTAGCATTGCGGACCCCTCTTGGCCAGTTGATTGCATCTTCCTTCATTTTTTGCCAATAATAGCCAATCCTAATTAGTTCATAACACAAGGCCCTTCCTCCTTGGTGTCTTCCACATACTCCTTGAAAGACTTCTTCTAAGACTTTTTCTTTTTCTTCATCTCGAACACACGTTAGCATCTCCCTGGTAAAATTCTTCTTGAACAACTCACCTTTCTGCAAAAAATAGTATTCTGATTTCTTTTTCTATCTCTCAGCTTCTATTTTTTCTAAAGGCAAAACTCCAGCATCGAGGTACTCTATGATAGGTTGTTGCCAATTGTGAACATTACATATTTGCATGCTTTCTTTTGTTTCTTGACAAGACTTGCAAGATACTTGTAATTCATCACAATGAGACTTCTTTTTCAGCCAATAAATACCACGCCTCTAGAGCCTTCGGTACAACCCAGGGCCCTCTTCTCCGCAAGTGGCTCCATATAGTTGTTCTACTTTTTCATTTTCTTTCTCTTCTCCTACACATTTCATGAGGAGTCCATTGTTGCTTTTTTGAACATTTTCCCATTGAGGAGGCAAAATCCTCTTGTTTCTTTGGTGATGTTGAGCGTTCTGAGATGTTCATGTTGAGGCATTCGCCAATCATTGATTTTTCCTTTCATTGACATTCTTTCTTCTCTGGCAGAACTTTCAGCTGTCTGGTGTTCTAAAGCATGTTGTCCATTTTAAATGGTGACTCTACTCCCTAATGTTGCTAGAGCATCCGCATGCTTATTTTCTGTTCGGAGAACATGCTCAAATGAAATCTTGTTAAATACCTTCATCAGGCGCCAAACTTGTTCTCTGCATAAGGCCAGACTTCTTTCTTTCGTGTCGTACCCTCCTTGGATCTATTGTATTATCAGGTTGGAGTCTCCTTTGACATGAAGTTTTTTTATACCAATTTCTTGAGCCATCTTTAGACTAAGCATTAATGCTTTATACTCTGCCTCATTGTTGGTACAAGAGAAATTTAACTGAAACATGAAAGATAGATTTCTTCTGTGGGAGTCTGTAAGGATAAATCTTGCCCCTTGATGAGCGGATAATTTATACGCATTTGGCATTATTTTTAGGTAGTTTTTAGCATGTTTTATTCATTTTTTATTATATTTTTATTAGTTTTTATGCAAAAATCACATTTTTGGACTTTACTATGACTTTGTGTGTTTTTCTGTAATTTTAGGTATTTTCTGACTGAAATTTAGGGACCTGAGCAAAAATCTGATTCAGAGGTTGAGAAAGGACTGCAGATGTTGTGGGATTCTGACCTCCCTGCACTCAAATGCGTTTTTCTGGAGTTACAGAAGTCCAATCAGCACGTTCTTAATTGGGATGGAAAGCTAACATCTTGGGCTTTCCAGTAATATATAATAGTTCATACTTTGCCCGAAATTTGATGGCCCAAACCGGTGTTTAAACGCCAGCCAGAGACTCTTTTCTGGCGTAAAACACCGGAACTGGCACCAAAACTGGAGTTAAACGCCCAAACTGGCATCCAAGCTGGCATTTAACTCTAGAAAAGGCCTATGCACGTGTAAAGATCACTGCTTAGCCCAAGCACACACCAAGCGGGCCCCGAAAGTGGATTTTTGCACTATCTGCACTTAGTTACTTATTTTCTGTAATCCTTAGTAACTTGTTTAGTATAAATAGCACTTTTTACTATTGTTTTCGCATCAGCTTATTCCATTTTTCACATTTGGGAGGCTGGCCATTCGGCCAAGCCTAGACCTTTTTCTCTTATGTATTTTCTAACGGTGGAGTTTCTACACCTCATAGATTAAGGTGCGGAGCTCTGCTGTTCTTCAGGAATTAATGCAAGTACTATTGTTTCTCTTTCAATTCACGCTTACTTTTTCTCCAAGATATACTCTCGTACTTAATTCAGTTAAGTCAGAATGAAGGGGTGACCCGTGACAATCACCCACTATCTTCGTTACTCGCTTATCCAAGATTTGCGTGCCTGACAACCACAAGTGGTCTACATGTTGTTCAATGTAGTCACTGGATGACAGCTGGAGTATAGTCTCTTGGGTCTCTGATTCACGGATTTGACTTGCCTCTCCTGACAATAGAGCATTCGAATCCGTGAGATTAGAACCTTCGTGGTAGAGGCTAGAACCAATTGGCAGCATTCCTGAGATCCAGAAAGTCTAAATCTTGTCTGTGGTATTCTGAGTAGGATCTGGGACGGGATGACTGTGACGAGCTTCAAACTCACAAATGTTGGGTGCAATGACATTGTGGAAAAGGATAGAGAGATCCTATTCCGACACAAGTGAGAGCCGACAGATGATTAGCCGTGCGGTAGCTGTGCCTGGTATTTTTCATCCGAGACGAGAAATTTGACAGTTGATTAGCTGTACAGAAACCGTAGCTGGACCATTTTTACTGAAAGGACGGATGGTAGCCATTGACAACAGTGATCCACCAACATACAACTTGCCATAGAAGGGAGCACGCATGATTGGATGAAGACAATAGGAAAGCAGAGGTTCAGAAGCAACAAAGCATCTCCAAACGCTTATCTGAAATTCCCACCAACAAATTACATAAATATTTTTATTTTAAATTTACGTTTTATTTATCTTTCAATTATCAAAACTCATAACCAATTGAATCCGCCTGACTGAGATTTACAGGATGACCATAGCTTGCTTCAAGCTGGCAATCTCCGTGGGATCGACCCTTACTCGCGTAAGGTTTTATTACTTGGACGACCCAGTGCACTTGCTAGTTAGTTGTACCAGAGTTGTGAAAAGTGTGATCACAATTCTGTGCACTAAGTTTTTAGCACCGTTGTCGGAGATTGTTCGAGTTTGGACAACTTACGGTTCATCTTGTTGCTTAGATTAGGTAACCTTCTTTCTTGTTTCAACCTTTACTTTCTTTTCAAAAAGTTTAAAAAATAAAATTTTAAATAAAATCATAAAACCAAAAAAAAAATTTGTGTTTCTTGTTTGAGTCTAGTGTCAAATTTTAAGTTTGGTGTCAGCTGCATGTTTTTAATTTTTCTTAGATTTTCGAAAATTCATTCATTGTGTTCTTCTGTGATCATTATGTTGTCTTGATGATTTTCCTTGTTTGATCTTTAATTTTTCTTGTTTTGTGTCTTTTCTTGTTTTTCTTATGCATTTTCGAATTATTAGTGTCCCTGGTAAAAAAGGTTTTTAAGTTTGGTGTCTTGCATGTCTTTCTTTTCTTAAAAATGTTCAAAAATATGTTCTTGATGTTCATCATGATCTTCAAAGTGTTCTTGGTGTTCATCTTGACATTCAAAGTGTTCTTGCATGCATTATTTGTTTTGATCTTAAATTTCTATGTTTTGTTTCATTTTGTTGTTTTTCTCTCTCCTCATAAAAAATTCAAAAGTAAAAAAAAATGTCTTTTCCTTATTCCTATCATAATTTTAAAAATTTTGAGTTGACTTGGTAAAAAATTTTTAAAATTTAGTTGTTTCTTGTTAGTCAAGTCAAAATTTCAATTTAAAAACTTTATCTTTTCAAATCTTTTTCAAAATCAATTCTTTTTCATTTTTTTTGTGATTTTCGAATTTCATTCTTAAAATTTTTCAAAATATTTTTCATTTTTCTTTTAATGTTTTCGAAAATTTTAAGACTAATTTTTCAAAATATTTTTCTTAATTTTATTTTATAGTTTCAAAAATCCTTGCTAACAATTAATGTTTTGATTCAAAAATTTCAAGTTTGTTACTTTCTTGTTAAGAAAGGTTCAATCTTTGAATTCTAGAATCATATCTTTTAGTTTCTTGTCAGTCAAGTCATCAACTTTGATTTTAAAAATAAAATCTTTTTAATTTCTTTTTCAATTCTTTTTCAAAATGAATTTCAATCATATCTTTTTAAAATTTTAATTTCAAAATCTTTTTCTAACTTCTTATCTTTTCAAAATTTATTTTCAAACCTTTTTCAACTAGCTACTTGACTTGTTTGTTTTAATTTTAAAAAGTTTACTATTTCTTATCTTTTTCAAAACCACCTAACTACTTTTCCACTTATAATTTTCGAAAATCACTAACCACTTTTTCAAAAATCTTTTCAATTAACTAATTGTTTTAGTTTTTAATTTTCTTGTATTTCTTTTTCAAATTTTCGAAACTAACTTAATTAATTAAATAAAAATAAAAATATTTTTCTTTTCCCTCTTCTTAAAATTCGAATACTCTCTCTCTCATATCTTTCTATTTATTCTATTTATTTACTAACATTTCTCTTCTACTCATCTAATAATTCGAACCCTCTCCATCTCTCTGTGTTCGAATTCTTCTTATCCTCTCTCTACCTCATTCTTCCATTCTTCTTTTCCTCTGATACATAAAGGAATCTCTATACTGTGACATAGAGGATTCCACTACTCTCTTTGTTCTCTTCTTTTTCATATGAACAGGAACAGGAATAAAGACATTCTTGCTGAAGCTGATCCTGAAGCTGAAAGGACTCTAAAGAGGAAGCTAAGAGAAGCTAAAGCACAACACTCCGGAGAGGACCTTACAGCAAATTTCAAAAAAGAGGCAGACATGGCAGCCGAACCTGAGAACAATGGTAGAGATGCAAGGAAGATGCTTGGTGACTTTACTGCACCAACTTCCAACTTCTATGGAAGAAGCATCTCAATTCCTGCAATTGGAGCAAACAACTTTGAGCTTAAGCCTCAATTAGTTTCTCTAAGGCAGCAGAATTACAAATTTCATGGACATCCATTGGAAGATCCTCATAAGTTCTTAGCTGAATTCTTGCAAATCTGTAACACTGTTAAGACCAATGGGGTTGATCCCGAGGTCTACAGACTTATACTTTTCCCCTTTGCTGTAAGAGACAGAGCTAGGATATGGTTGAACTCACAACCTAGGGAAAGCCTGAACTCTTGGAAAAAGTTGGTCAATGCTTTCTTGGCCAAATTATTTCCACCTCAAAAGATGAGCAAGCTTAGAGTGGAAATCCAAACCTTCAGACAGAAGGAAGGTGGATCCCTCTATGAAACTTGGGAAAGATACAAGCAATTGATCAGAAGGTGTCCTTCTGACATGCTTTCAGAATGGAGCATCTTATGTATATTCTATGATGGTCTGTCTGAATTGTCCAAGATGTCATTGGAGCACTCTGCTGGTGGATCTCTTCATCTGAAGAAAACCCCTACAGAAGCCCATGAACTCATTGAGATAGTTGCAAATAACCAGTTCATGTACACTTCTGAAAGAAATCCTGTGAATAATGGGATGACTCAGAAGAAAGGAGTTCTTGAGATTGATACTCTAAATGCCATATTGGCTCAGAACAAAATATTGACTCTGCAAGTCAATATGATTTCTCAAAATCTGACTGGATTGTAGGCTGCATCTGGCAGTACTAAAAAAGCCTCCTCTGAAGGAGAAGCTTATGACCCTGGGAATCCAACAATGGAAGAGGTGAACTACATGGGAGAATCCTATGGAAACACCTATAATCATTCATGGAGAAATCATCCAAATTTCTCATGTAAGGATCAACAGAAGCCTCAACAAGGCTTCAATAATAATAATGGTGAGAGAAATAGGTTTGGCAATAGCAAGCCTTTTCCATCATCTCCTCAGCAATAGATAGAGAATTCTAAGCAGAGCCTCTCTGGCTTAATTTGTTCCGAGGGTTACCTAAAACTATAGGTCGATCTCGGATGAGATCTTCTGTACTAGTCGGAGCTGTTGTGTCCGACTTGTTGGACCTGGTGGTGGTTCTGATCCTTCGTCACCAGAGGGTGGTGGTACCTATAAGGGACTCTGATGTTTAAGTTAGCAAGGGTATTAAGCAGGTTTTTAGTATAATCAGAGTGTGAGTTATACCTGGGTGCTCTAGTGTATTTATAATGGTATAGAGCGACCTTCTTAGATAAGATAAGTTAGTTATCTTATCTTATCTTTATCTTTCAAGTGAGGTCATCTTATCTTCAAGGGAACCGCCCTTCTCTCTGTAGTCTTGGGCTGCCTTAGGTTTTGGGGCACGGTCCTCCATTTGGGCCCTTTTTGGGCTTTCCTGGTGATTTGGCCGAGCTCTTTGAGAAGAGGTCGGATTGTCTGACCTAAAGAGGTCGATCGCCTTGTTGCTAATCATCCCAGGTCGGTCAGCTCGACCCAGGGTATAAACAGTGCCCCTGCTCGAGCTCGGTCTTTTCTTTTGAGGTCGAGTCTTAGTTTTAGGACTTCGATCCTTCTCTGGTGAAGCCGAACTCGAGCATTTTGTCAACTTCTTCTTTGTAGAGTTTCTCCTTTAAATGCAGAATGTTTTCTTTTGAATTTTATTCTTTGAAAATGCACGTCTCCTTGCTTTGGGAATGCGCGAGAGTTTTAATAACCTCATTTATTCTTTTAATGCTCCGTTTCTTTGTTTATTTCGAACTTTTCATAAAAATGGTTTCTCTTCTCTGTTTCGTAACTTCTCCTTTTCTTTCTCACTTTTTGTTTTCGTCTGAAATTTGCATTTTCACGTTTCTCCCTGCGACGTTGTTTGGTGATCGTTGGTACTTTCTTTGCTCTGAAAGGCGATTTCGGTTTCTATTTTTCCGTCCTCAATTTCCTTCGAAGCTTCCTTTTTCCAGGTTGGTTCTTCTTTCTATTTCTTCTTTTTTTTTTGCTTTGCTTCGGTTCTTTGGTAAAGTTTTGGTTTTGCTTGAATGCATGTTGGGAAGCTTGAACCTTTTTGTGTCGTCGTGCTTACTTGTTGCTGTGCTGCATGTTTTTCTGGTTTTTATGAACCTATTTTCTTTACCCAAAAGATTGCTCCTTTTGATGACTTTCACTATATTGATGATTTTACTTATGAACCTTTGTAGAAAGTAATGATTTTTTCTTGGTGGCTCATTTTGATTTTCTTCTTGGTAGTTCCGTTTGTTGATAAGCTGAGACTGTGAGTTGGGGAGGTGGTTATCTTGATGACTTTTGATTTGTAGCTCGTGGCTTTCTTCTCAAAGTGTTGCTTTTGTTGAAAATGGCATTATCTTCCTATTATGATGTGTAGGGATGTAGACTTGTAGGTTTTCCTGAGTCCTTATTCCATAACTTGCTCTGTGTCATATTTGTCCGAGATATTTTTTAGTAATCCATTTTCTTTCTTATTTGTAGGACTAGTTGGCCATGTCTTCTCACAAAAATATTGTAGAGACGTCTTCTAAGGTTCCTGAGGGGATGTCTGATTGGTTAGACTCCCTTGTGTTAATGTGTGTTTCTGTGGTGAATGCTGAGTTTTGTGTGGAGCTTAGGAAACATTATCGCCTCTGTAAGAGTAGAGATCAGGAAAGGAACTATGAATTGGTAGCACCTGATTCTGAGGAGAGGGTTTGCTTTCCTGCTCTGACCCGGGGAGAGCACCCTTTCTTTTACGTTTATGACTATTTTTTCAGCCAGTTGAATATCACTTTGCCTTTTACTTCCTTTGAGACCGATCTGCTGTGGTCGTGTAATATAGCTCCATCCCAGCTCCATCCGAACTCCTGGGGATTTATCAAGATCTTTCAGCTTCTTTGCCAAGAGTTGGACGTTACTCCTTCTCAGACTCTTTTCCTTTATCTGTTTATTTTAACTAAGCCTCGGATTTCTTCAAAAAAGAAAGCCTCATGGGTTTCCTTTAGATCTGCCCAAGGACATAAAGTTTTTTCCATGTATGACGAGTCCTTCAGGGACTTCAAGAATTTCTTTTTTAAGGTCCGAGCAATTGAGGGAGCTCGGCCATTTTTTCTGGAAGTAAATGATGAGCCTGCCTTCCCCTTGTGTTGGCAACATAATGTAGTGGTGTCTCGATATACATGGGAGATGCTCGATGAGGTCGAGCAAGCCTTTGTAAATATTTTGGAAGATATTTGGGGGAACCTCCTCATCTTGACACTAAAAATTTTCTGGGGGACCCGTCCCTTGTCCGAACTGCATTGGGTATTAAAAATTGATATGTATTTTCCTTTTTTGCTTTCTTCTTCTTTTCTGGCTTGTAAACTGTTGTATTTTATTTTTCAGAGATGGCCAAAAATAATGACTCAATAAAGGCCTTTAAGAAGGCGAGGAAGGCTACTGCGGCTCAGAACATCTTGACCAGGGTGGCTAGGGAGGGATCTTCTCATGCTTTGTCCAAGCCATTGGTACCGAGCTCTCTCGGACCGAGGAGGATGATCCCTACCCCTCGGGTCCACGTGCTCGATCCTCCCCAGGCTTCTGCTACTGTTTCTTCTCCTACGACTGCTCCTCCTCCAAAAAGACCCCGGACTATCGAGCCTTTTAATCTAGATGCTCCCGATTTTGATGCGGTCGGGTTTGTTGATCAACAAATTGGTCCTTACAGTGTCATGCCTATTGATGATGTATCCATTCTTCGTCACTTGGATTTTACCACTTGAAGTGGCATTAAACTAGCACACATAGGAGCAGCTTTATACCGGACCGCTTAAGATCTTCCTATCCATGCTACAAAGGCCTTTATGGAGGAGGCCAAGTCGGAATTTGCTCGGATTAAGGGCTTGAAGGAGGAGCTCGAGGTGAAAGTGGCCAAGTTGGAGAAAGAATTGCAGGGGGAGAAGACTCGGGCTGTTGCTTTGGCGGCTTCTAGCAAGTTGTCTGAGGATACGGCTTTGAAGCATAATGATATAATGATAGTTATATTACCACTTATCGGGAGATAATGGGCCTGAGGGAGGAGTTGGAATCTGCCCGAGTTGATTATGCCGAGCTCCAGGGTCATCTGGTGGGTAGTGTAAATGCTGCTTATGAGAACCTGAAGGAGCAGGTTTGGGTTCTTGCACCCGAGCTCGACCTTACTCTCTTCAGTTTGGACAACATCGTAAGAGACGGTAAAATTGTTCCTGATGATCCTGATGATGATGTTGACCCTCCTTCAATGCCTGCCACCAAAACCTCTGTTGCGCCGACCTCTTTAACTCCTTCAGCTGAGGTTGGTTATCCTGAGTCAGAACCTGATTGTCAAATCTTGAACCGGGATGATGGGACAGTGAAAACGGTGCCTCTTCAAACTCGTCATCCTTCACCCCATGTTGATGCCGCTGAAAAGTCTTTGGATCCTCAACGATTATTCTGAATGTTTGTGTAGATAGCCCGGCTTATGGGCTTTTGAACTCTTTATATTTTGTAAATGGTGGTTCTGACTTTTTGCTACTTTCTTAGTTGCTTGTTTAGCAACTTTATTTTGAAAAACAAAGTACTTTTCAAGCTCTTGAGGCTGATTTTCGTGGCCTCTTGAGTTTGTTATTATTATAACTTGTGCTTTTTATGACATGTTTGCCTGCATGTATCTGGTACCTTTTTAGGTTTTTTGGGAGTGTTGGAGCCTTATTGTTTGACCTCTTTGGATTGCCTTTGTATTTTCATACTTGTGGCTTGATTCTTTTTGAGGTTGTAGATGTTTGGGTTCAACTTGTATGTCGACTTCCTCACTTCAGTCTGACGTTATTTCTAGTAATCCATTTTGTGTGGACCTTTGTTAGGTCTCTGTTAGGAATTACTTTTTATAACTCGTTTTTGGGAGGCTGACTTCATCATGTCGGTCCCTTCTAAGTTATTTTTAGTAATCCTCTTTCTTGGACCTTTGTCAGGTCTTTTTCAGGGATTACTTTTTATAATTTTTTATTTTGGGGCCGACTTCTTTGCGTCGATCCCTTCTAAGTTATTTTTAGTAATCCCCTTTCTTGGACCTTTATCAGGTCTCTTTCAGGGATTACTTTTGATAACTTTTTCATTTTGGGGCCGACTTCTTTGCGTCGGTCCCTTCTAAGTTATTTTTGGTAATCCTCTTTCTTGGACCTTTGTCAGGTCTCTTTCAGGGATTACTTTTTATAACTTTTTGATTTTGGGAGGCCGACTTCATCATGTCGGTCCCTTCTAAGTTATTTTTAGTAATCCTCTTTCTTGGACCTTTGTCAGGTCTCTTTCAGGGATTACTTTTTATAACTTTTGATTTTGGGGCCGACTTCTTTGCGTCGGTCCCTTCTAAGTTATTTTTAGTAATCCTCTTTATTAGGGCTGGCCAGGTCTCTTTATAGGGATTGAATTTTTATAACTTTGGTTATTGTGATTGACTGGTCCGACTTCTCTATGTCGGCCTATCTTTTAAGTTATTTTTAGCAACCCGTTTTATTAAGACCTCGTCAGGTCCTTTCTATGGGTCACTTTTGATAACTTCTTGCATTATTCTGTTTTGTCGCTTTTTCATCTTTGCCGATTTTATCGAAGTCAGGTTTGATCCTTGTTTGGTTGACCTTTTGATGAATTTGGTTTTCATCTTTTTTTATCTTTATTGTGGTCGGACAGTGAATTTGATCTTCACTTTCTACCGATCTTGTAGCTTTATAATCAGGCGATGAATTTTTTAGCGTTTCAGACTAATGCGTCTTGAGAATTTGTAGAAAATCTAAAAAACTTTATTTAGAAGAAAATGCATATATATACATGTGGGAGTTTTATCCCTCTAGGTCGGGCAATTTTGTAGATCTTTTCTTGGCACCTCGTTAAAAAACCTTTTCAGGAAAAAGAGTGTACCTTATCCTAAGATCTTTATTACCTCTAACTATAGTATCTTCTTAGGTTGCAGGCATGCCATGACCTGGGAAGTTCTCGCCCTTCGAGTTCAGACAGTCTGTAGTAGCCCTTTCCAAGTACTTCTATGACTCGGTAGGGTCCTTTCCAGTTTACTGCCATCTTTCCTTCTCCAGGTCGAGGTGTTTCGATATCATTTTGGATTAGGATGAGGTCGTTCTCAAAAAATCCTTGCGGTACTACCTTTTGATTGTATCTTGAAGCCATTCGACGTTTTAATTCCTCTTCCCTAATCCGAGCTTTTTCTCGAATTTCTGGAAGTAGGTCAAGTTTTTCCCTTTGAAGTTGGGAATTGGCCTCTTCACTATAATGGATCATTCTAGGCGACCCTTTTTCGACCTCTATTGGGATCATTGCCTCCATCCCGTAAGCTAATCTGAAAGGGGATTCCTTTGTGGTGGAATGTGGCATTGTTCGATATGCCCATAGGACTTGTGGGAGCTCTTCAGCCCAGGCTCCTTTTGCATCCTGTAATCTTCGTTTTAGCCCGGCCAATATGACTTTGTTGGCAGCTTCTGCTTGTCCATTGGCCTGAGGGTGTTCTACGGACATAAATTGGTGTTTTATGTTCAAATCGGCCACCAATTTTTTGAAGCCCGTATCTGTGAATTGAGTACCGTTGTCTGTGGTAATGGAGTATGGAATCCCAAACCTTGTGATAATGTTTCTATATAGGAATTTTTGACTTCTTTGAGCGGTGGCGTTAGCTAGGGGTTCCGCCTCAATCTATTTTGTGAGATAGTCTACCCCTACGATGAGAAATTTGACATGTCTGGATCCTTGAGGGAAAGGACCGAGAACGTCGAGTCCCCATTTTGCGAATGGCCAGCGTGAGGTTACGCTGACAAGCTCCTCTGGTGGGTCGATGTGAAATTTGGCATGTTTCTGGCATGGTATGCCATGTCTTTACGAATTCTGTTTCTTTTTTTTGTAGAGTCGGCCAATAGAATCCGGCCCGGAGTACCTTTTTGGTAAGAGCCTATGCTGTGAGATGGTTACTACAGATGCCGCTGTGTACTTCTTCTAAGGCTTCCTTTGTATTGGAAGTTGGCACACATTTTAACAGTGGTGTTGAAATCCCTCTCTTGTATAGAGTATTGTTTATGATTGTGTAGCGTTGTGCCTCCCGTTTTAACCTCTTTGCCTCTTTCTTATCTGCAGGGAGTGTTTCTTTTTTGAGGTAGTTAATTATAGGGGTCATCCATCCTTGATCCTAACCTGTGATGGGTAGGATTTTTTCTTATTTCGAGATTGACGGGTTCTGCAGCGTTTCTTGGATAAGGCTTCTATTGTTACCCCCTGGTTTGGTGCTGGCTAGTTTTGAGAGTGCACCAGCTCGGGTGTTCTGTTCTCAGGGTATGTGGCAGACCTCATATTCCCTGAGTTGTCCGAACTGTTCCCTAGTTTTGTCCAGGTACTTTTTCATGGTGGGATCTTTGGCTTGGTAGCTCCCTGCTATTTGTGAAGTGACTACCTGTGAGTCGCTGAAGATGATGAGCTTTTGAGCTCCAACCTCCTTAGCCAGCTTCAAACCGGCCAGTAGTGCCTCATACTCGGCTTGGTTGTTTGAGGCAGGGAATCCGAATTTGAGAGAAAGTTCGATTTGGAATTCCTGGTCGCTTTCAATTATCACACCCGCGCCGCTTCCAATTTTATTTGAGGAGCCGTCTACATAGAGATTTCATTCTGTAGGGATTTTTGGGGTGTCTATAAATTCTGCACCGAAGTCGGCAAGATATTTTGATTTGATGGCTGTCCGAGCTTCATATTGAAGGTCGAATTCGGACAACTCGACTGCCCATTGCAAAATTCTTCCTGCTAAGTCTGTTTTCTGCAAGATCTCTTTTATGGGTTGGTTAGTCCGAACCCTAATGATGTGAGCATGGAAATATGGACGGAGTCGTCGAGATGTTAATATGAGAGCAAAGGCGAATTTTTCTATTTTTTGGTAGTTCAACTCGGATCCTTGTAATGCTTTGCTGATGAAGTACACAGGTTGTTGCTCATTGTCGTCTTCTTGGACTAGTGCTGAGGTTACTGCCCGACTTCCTACTGCGAGATATAATATAAATGGTTCTCCTTCCCGAGACCGAGTTAGGATAAGTGGCTCTCCTAGGAATCTTTTGAAATCTTGGAAGGCCTGCTCGCACTCCGTTGTCCATTCAAACTTTTTTCCCTTCCTTAGAGTGGCACAAAAGGGGAGAGACCTTGTTGCTGTTCCCGCTAGAAATCTGGACAAGGCTGCCAACTTTCCATTGAGTTGTTGTACTTCTTTAACACAAGTCGGGCTCTTCATGTCGAGTATGGCCCGATGATGAGCGGATAATTTATATGCTTTTTGGCATTGTTTTTAGTATGTTTTTGGTATGATCTAGTTAGTTTTTAGTATATTTTTAT
>NC_029778.3:56643497-56643739 GCF_000817695.3 Arachis duranensis
TGCGTGCCTGACAACCACCTCCGTTCTACCTTAGATTGAGTAGATATCTCTTGGATTCTTTAACCGGAATCTTCGTGGTATAAGCTAGAACCGATGGCGGCATTCAAGAGAATCCAGAAGGTCTAAACCTTGTCTGTGGTATTCTGAGTAGGATTCAAGGATTGAATGACTGTGACGAGCTTCAAACTCCTAAAGGCGGGGCGTTAGTGACAGACGCAAAAGAATCACTGGATTCTATTCCG
>NC_029778.3:56650528-56650740 GCF_000817695.3 Arachis duranensis
CCCCTCATTCCCCACACCATTCGAATTTGCTCTTCTCCTCTCTCTCTTCTTTCTTACTTTTACTTGAGGACAAGCAAACCTCTAAGTTTGGTGTGCTTTTCCGTGATCACTAAGCCAAGAATCATCAAGATCATGGCTCCTAAGGGAAAACAAACCAATTTAAGAGGAAAGAAAGAGAATAATCCAAAGAATCTTTGGAATCAAGAGAAGTT
>NC_029778.3:56650859-56652019 GCF_000817695.3 Arachis duranensis
AAGTTAAATTTGATCTGAAAGAAGATGAGTATCCGGGGATCCAAGAGCAAATTCGAAATAGAGGATGGGAAGTTCTAACCAATCCTGAGATAAAGGTTGGAAGGAATATGGTTCAGGAATTCTACTCAAATCTGTGGCTAACAGATAAGCAGAGAATGACTGGAACTGCTTACCATAGCTACAAAACCATGGTCAGAGGGAAAGTTATGTACTTCCATCTGGACAAAATTAGAGAAATCTTCAAATTGCCTCAACTGCAAGATGATCCTGAATCCTTTAATAGGGGAATGGTGAGAGCAGATAAAGGGTTGGATCAAGTTCTAGAGGACATATGCCTCCCTGGAACTAAGTGGATAACCAATTCTAAGGGTGTCCCAAACCAACTCAAGAGGGGAGACCTCAAACCAATTGCAAGAGGTTGGCTAGACTTTATTGGGCGTTCCATCCCACTAGCAACCGTTCTGAGGTCACTATCAAGAGAGCAGTGATGATTCATTGCATTATGCTTGGAAAAGAAGTGGAGGTTCATCATGTGATTGCTTGTGAGATCTACACAATTGCAAATAAAAATTCCACTGAAGCCAAATTGGCTTATCCAAGCTTGATCTCCTTGCTCTGTAAAGAGGCTGGGGTAAAGATGGGAGTAGATGAATTCATACCCATTGAACATCCAATCACCAAGAAGTCAATGGAAGGACAAATGTAAGACAACTCTATCAAGAGGAGGGCGCAGGAATTCCTCCCTGAATTCCCTAAAATTGACTACTGGACCAGCCTAGAAGCATCTATCATCAAGTTACAAGAAACTATGGAGCAACTGAAGGAAGAACAGCAGAATCAAAACTGCATGCTCTGCAAATTGCTGAAAGAACAAGAGAAGCAGGGGCGTGAACTCCAAGAATTGAAACGCCAAAAGCTCTCCTCTCAAGTTGAGGGAGCATCCACTTCTCAAAATCAAGGTTGTTGAGTCCTAACTCTGTGAAAACCTCTATCATTAGGAGCCTATTTAATCTTTTTTTCTTTTATTTTCTATTTTCTACTCTCATCTTATATCTATTTTTGAGTCTTGTTCTTAATTCATAAAATTTAAAATTCATGTCTCAAAGCTATGAATGTCCTATGAATCCATCACCTCTCTTAAATGAAAAATGCTTTAATCA
>NC_029778.3:56652096-56652393 GCF_000817695.3 Arachis duranensis
TAGTTGAATTAGTTTGATGTGGTGACAATACTTTTTGTTTTCTGAATGAATGCCTGAACAGTGCATATGTCTCTTGAATTTGTTGTTTTGAGGGTGTTAAAAATTGTTGGCTCTTGAAAGGATGAGGAAAAAGAGAACTGTTATTGAGGATCTAAAAAATCATTTAATTGATTCTTGAAGCAAGAAAAAAGCAGTGGATACAAAAAAAAATTTCGAAAAAAAAAAGAGAGAAGAAAGAAAAAGAAAGAAATAAAGTTGTGATCCAAGGCAAAAAGAGTGTGCTTAAGAACCCTGGAC
>NC_029778.3:56653555-56675363 GCF_000817695.3 Arachis duranensis
TGACAGGGTGCGTTGAACATTTCCACTGAGAGGATGGGAGGTAGCCATTGACAACGGTGAAACCCTACATACAGCTTGCCATGGAAGGAGCCTTGCGTGTTTGAAGAAGAAGACAGTAGGAAAGCAGAGGTTCAGAAGACAGAGCATCTCCAAAACCTCAACCTATTCTCTATCACTGCAAAACAAGTACTTATTTCATGTTCTTTTGCTTTTTACAATCAATCCTGATAATTTTTGATATCCTGACTAAGATTTATAAGATAACCATAGCTTGCTTCAAGCCGACAATCTCCGTGGGATCGACCCTTACTCACGTAAGGTATTACTTGGACGACCCAGTGCACTTGCTGGTTAGTTGTGCGGAGTTGCAAAAGTGTGATTGCAATTTCGTGCACCACCCGACATTTATCCAGATTTGCCTCAATTCCTTTTTGTGTGAGCATAAAATCCAAGAATTTGCCAGCTTCTACTGCGAAGGTGCATTTTACAGGATTAAGTCGCATGCCTTGCCTTCTTATAGTGTCGAATACTTGGGTAAGGTTGGACAGCAACGTCTCTTCACTTTGTGTCTTTATTAACATGTCGTCCACATATACTTCCATGATTTTTCCAATGTGATCCGTAAAGACCTTATTCATTAACCTCTGATAAGTAGTTCCCGCATTTTTAAGTCCAAATGGGCATGACGATGTAGCAGTAGTTTGCTTTTGGGGTTAAGAATGAGGTTTTTTCTTGGTCGGGTGGATACATCGGGATTTGATTGTATCCCGAATATGCGTCCATAAATGAGAAGTATTTATATCCGGAGGAGGCATCCACCAGAGCGTCGATACTTGGGAGTGGATAAGGGTCTTTTGGAAAGACTTTGTTGAGATCAGTGTAGTCGGTACACATCCGCCACTTCCCATTTGATTTTTTCACCAAGACAACGTTAGCTAGCCATAGTGGGTACTTGACTTCTCTTATAAATCATGCCTCCAGTAGAGCTTGTACCTGCTCTTCCACAGCTTGGGATCGTTCTGGTCTGAGCTTTCTACGTTTTTATTGTACTAGCCGAGATCCTGGGTAAACTGCTAGCTTGTGACACATTAACTTGGGGTCTATGCCTGGCATGTCTGCAGCCTTCCATGCAAAGAGGTCGATGTTATCTCGTAAGAACTATACGAGTGATTCCTTTATGTCTTCTTTTAGGATTGTACCGATATTGGTTGTTTTGTCCGGGATATCTCCGATCTAGACTTTTTCTACTTCACCTTCAGGTTGTGGGCAGAGTTCTTCCCGTCTCTGAGCTCCACCGAATTCGATTGTGTGGAATTCTTCTCCTCTGCCTCTGAGGTTTAAACTTTTGTTGTAGTAGTAGCACGCCGTCTTCTGGTCTGCTTTTATTGTAGCTATTCCTTCTGCAGTTGGAAACTTCATGCATAGATGTAGAGTCGAGAATACTACGCCGAGCTGATTCAATGTTGTCCGACCTATTAAGGCATTGTAGGCTGAGCTTACGTCGACCACAATGTAGTCTATTTTGAGTGTTATTGACTCGTTTCCTTTTCCAAAGGTCGTGTGTAGTGAGACGTATGCAAGTGATTGAACTGGAGTGTCTCCCAGTCCGAATAGGCTGTTCGGATATGCTCTGAGTTCTTTTTCTTCTAGGCTGAGTTTGTCGAAGGCAGTTTTGAATAGGATATCGGCGGAGCTTCCTTGGTCTATCAGTGTGCGGTAGAGATTTGCATTTGCCAATACGATAGTGATGACCATAGGATCGTCGTGTCTGGAGATGATGCCGGATGCATCCTCTTTAGTAAAAGTGATTGTGGGGATGTCGGGTGTTTCCTCTCTTCCCTCGACATGATATACATCTTTAAGATATCTTTTGCGAGATGATTTGGAGGTCCCGCCTCCCGCAAATCCTCCGTGAATCATGTGGACGTGTCTCTCAGGTGTACGAGGTGATCGTTCTGCCTGTCCAATATCTTCATCCCTTCTTCTTTTTCTGGGATCGTCTGCTCGGCTCGCCAAGTACCGATCTAATTTTCCTTCTCTTACCAGTTTTTCTATGATATTTTTTAGGTCAAAACATTCGTTGGTGGAATGTCCATAGATTCGGTGATATTCACAATATTCTGCCCGGTTTCCTTCTCCTTTTTTGCTTTTGAGTGGTCAAGCTAGATGTATCTTTTCAGTATGGCATACTTCTCTATAGACATCCACTAGGGATACCCGAAAAGGGGTATAATTGTGGTATTTTTTAATCTTCTCCCCATGTCGATCTTCTTTTTTCTTGGATTCTTTGTCCTTATCTCTAGATGAGTAGGAAAATCCGGATTTTGAGGTCTCTCCTAGTCGAGAGTTTTCCTCCATGTTGATATACTTCTCTGCTCGTTCTTGTACCTCATTTAGAGATGCTGGATGCTTTTTTGATATGGATTGGCTAAAAGGCCCTTCTCGTAGGCCATTGATGAGGCCCATGATGGCCGCTTCTGTGGGCAGACTTTGTATGTCTAGACATGCCTTGTTGAATCTTTCCATGTAGCTGCGAAGACTTTCCCGATCTCCTTGTTTGATTCCTAATAGACTCGGGGCGTGCTTGGTTTTGTCTTTCTGTATAGAGAATCTGGCTAGAAACTTTTTAGCTAGGTCGTCGAAGCTTGTGATGGACCTGGGGCGTAGATTGTCGAACCACTTAATCGCCATTTTTGTTAAGATAGTCGGGAAGGCTTTGCAGCGGACTGCGTCTGAGGCATCAGTGAGGTACATTCGACTCCTGAAATTACTGAGGTGATGGATGGGATCTGCCATGCCATCATATAAAGCCATATCCGGGAGTTTAAAGTCTTTTGCGATTTTGGTCTTCATGATCTCCTTGGTAAATGGATCTTGGTCCTTGCGGGAACTGTCATCGTGAGTGGATCGAGTCGCTTTGGCTTTGAGATCGGCTTCGAGTTTTAGGAGTTTTCCCTCCAATTCTCGGCGTTGCCTTGTCTCCCTTTGTAGGTCTTTCCCAGCTTCTCGCTGATGTTGGGCTTCTTTCTCAAGTTGTTTTAAATGATCTTGAAGCGTCTCAATGGCTCCCGGGTTTGGTGAATTCTTGTTTCCGTTAAGTTGTGGGATATCTTTTGGTGTGGTATCCACATTTTTGTGCAGCGTTTTGTCTTCTAGATCTGAATCGCGGTCGTTGTCATGATCGTCCGCCATGGTGGTGGGATGACTTTTAGGTTCCCCCGCAACGGCGCCAATGTTCCGAGGGTTACCTGAAACTGTAGGTCAATCTCGGATGAGATCTTCTGTACTGGTCAGAGCTATTGTGTCCGACTTGTTGGACCTGGTGGTGGTGCCGATCCTTCGTCACCGGAGGGTGGTGGTACCTACAAGGGACTCCGATGCTTAAGTTAACAAGGTATTAAGCAGGTTTTTAGTAGAATCAGAGTATGAGTTATACCTAGGTGCTCCAGTATATTTATAATGGTGTAGAGTGACCTTCTTAGATAAGATAAGTTAGTTATCTTATCTTATCTTTATCTTTCAAGTTAGGTCATCTTATCTTCAAGGGAACTGCCCTTCTCTTTGTAGGCTTGGGCTGCCTTAGGTTTTGGGGCACGGTCCTCCATTTGGGCCCTTTTTGGGCTTTCCTGGTGATTTGGCCGAGCTCTTTGAGAAGAGGTCAGATTGTCTGACCTGAAGAGGTCGGTCGCCTTGTCGCTAATCATCCCGGGTCGGTCAGCTTGACCCAGGGTATGAACAGGTTTAGCAACCATAGTCTCTGATCTATCTAAGACCACTCTCAGTTTCATGACTGAAACAAGGTCCTCCATTAGAAATTTAGAGACACAAGTGGGTCAGCTGAGTAAAAGAGTTAAAATCCCTTATAGTACTCTCCCAAGCACTACATAAGAGAATCCAAAGAGAAAATGCAAGGCCATCAATATATCCAAAGTGACCGAACCTATAGAGGAGGAAGAGGCAGTGATTTCCAGTGAGGAAGACCTCAACGGACATCCACTGACCATTAAGGAGTTCCCTAATGAGGAACCAAAGGAATCTGAGGCTTATACAGAGACCATAGAGATTCCACAAAACTTACTGTTGCCATTCATGAGCTTTGATGAGTATTCTCCCTCTGAAGAGGATGAAGATATTATTGAAAAGCAAGTTGCTCGGTATCTAGGAGCAATCATGAAGCTGAATGCCAAGTTAATTGGTAATGAGACTTAGGAGGATGAACCTCCATTACACATCAATGAACTGAATGCCTTGGTTCAGCAAAGGATCTTTGAGGTACAAGCTGCAAGAATCTCACTAGAGATGGCAGACAAATCAATGAAACAGGCTTATGGACTTGTAGAGGATGTCTTAGTGAAGTTTGAAGGCCTTTACATCCCTGCTGACTTCATAATTCTAGACACTAGGAAGGATGAGGATGAATCCATCATCCTTTGAAGACCTTTCCTAGCCACTGCAAGAGCTGTGATTGATGTGGACAGAGGAGAGTTAGTCCTTCAATTGAATGAGGACTACCTTGTGTTTAAGGCTCAAGGATCTTCTTCTGTAAACATGGAGAAGAAGCATGAAAAACTTCATCCAATTCTCTCCATACAGAGTCAAGCAGAGTCCCCATATTCAAACTCTAAGTTTGGTGTTGGGAGGCCACAATCATGCTCTGAGTATCTGTGAAGCTCTGTAAGAGCTTATTGTCAAGCTATTGACATTAAAGAAGCGCTTATTGGGAGGCAACCCAATCTTATTTATCTATGTTAATTACTTTTTCATTTCATTTTTCATTGTTAGTTTATGTTTTCTTTAGGTTGATGATCATGTGGAGTCACAAAAATAGCTACAGAATTAAAGCAGAATAAAAAACAGTATCAAAAATAGCACACCCTGGAAGACAGGCTTACTGGCATTTCAACGCCAGTAAGGATAGCAGAATGGGCGTTTAACGCCCAGTCTGGTAGCATTCTGGGCGTTAAACGCCAAAATTGGCAGACAAACTGACGTTTAACGCCAGAAAAGGGTGTATGGCTGGCGTTAAACGCCAGAAAGGGACATCAGCCTGGCGTTTAACACCAGGAAAGGCAGCAAACTGGCGTTTAAACACCAGAAAGGGTTGTCAAGGGGTGTTTAAATGCCAGAAAGGTGCAGGGACTAGAATTTCTTGACACCTTAGGATCTGTGAACCCCATAGGATCTCCACCTACCCCAACTCACTCTCTCTCCTTTTCACACCTTTCCATAACACTCTTCTCCAAAATAACCTCCACCAATCACCTCTATTTCTCCTCCAAAACCATCATACAACCCACCTACCCCCACCCATTCAAATTCAAACCATCTCCCTCCCAAGCCCAACCCCTATTACAAGAATTCCCTCTCTGCTCCACTCCAATATAAGTCCCTCATCACTCCGTCATTTTCACACATCATAACCACCTAAAACCCCCCTTGGCCGAACCATTCACACACCTCCATCTCCTCCATCTCTTCTTCCTCTAATCATTTCTTTCTTCTTTTACTTGAGGACGAGCAAACCTTTTAAGTTTGATATAGAAAAAAGCTCTGCTTTTTGTTTTTCCATAACCATTAATGGCACCTAATGCCAGAGAAACCTCTATGAAGAGGAAAGGGAAGGCAGTTGCTTCCAACTCCGAGTCATGAGAGATGGAGAGATTCATCTCAAAAGCCAATCACTAGAAAGAGGATGGAGTAAACAAGAGAGCCCACTCATGGACCTCAACAAGAGCATGAGGAAGTTCCTCATCAAGAAATCCTTGAGATGCCTCAAGGGATGTATTTCCCTCCACACAACTATTGGGAGCAACTCAACACCTCTTTAGGAGAATTGAGTTCCAACATGGAGCAACTAAGGATGGAGCACCAAGAGCACTCCATTATCCTCCATGAAATCAGAGAGGACCAAAGAGCCATGAGGAAAGAGCAACAAAGTCAAGGAAGAGATATTGAGGAGCTCAAGCACTCCATAGGATCTTCAAGAGGAAGAACTAGCCGTCGTCACTAAGGTGGACCCGTTCTTTAATTTCCTTGTTCTTATTTTTCTATTTTTTGTTTCCTATGTTTTATGTTTTGTCTGTGTTTTTTGTCTTTATTACATGATCATTAGTGTTTAGTGTCTATGTCTTAAAGCTATGAATGTTCCATGAATCTTTCACCTTTCTTAAATGAAAAATGTTTTCTAAAAAAGAAAAAAATACATGAATTTCGAATTCTATCTTGAAAATAGTTTAATTATTTTAATGTGGTGGCAACACTTTTTGTTTTCTGAATGAATGCTTGAACAATACATATTTTTTATAGTGATGTTTATGAATGTTAAAATTGTTGGCTCTTGAAAGAATAATGAAAAAAGAGAAATATTATTAATAATCTGAAAAATCATAAAATTGATTCTTGAAGCAAGAAAAAGCAGTGAAAAACACAAAGCTTGCGAAAAAAAAGGAGAAAAATAAAGAAAAAGAAAGAAAAAGAAAAAGCAAGAAGAAAAAGCTAATAGCTCTTTAAACTAAAAGGCAAGAGAAAAAAGCCAATAACCCTTTAAACTAAAAGGCAAGGGTAAAAAGGATCCAAGACTTTGAGCATTAATGGTTAGGAGGGCCCAAAGGAATAAAATCCTGGCCTAAGCGGCTAAATCAAGCTGTCCCTAACCATGTGCTTGTGTCATGAAGGTCCAAGTGAAAAGCCTGATAATGAGTGGTAAAAGTCGTGATCCAAAACAAAAAGAGTATCCAAAACAAAAAGTCGTGATCCGTAAGTGGCTCCATGTAGTTGTTCTACTTTTTCGTTTTCTTCCTCTTCTCCTACACATTTCGTGAGGAGTCCATCGATGCTTTTTTTGAACATTTTCCCATTGAGGAGGCAAAATCCTCTTGTTTCTTTGGTGATGTTGAGCGTTTTGAGATGTTCATGTTGAGGTATTCGCCAATCATTGATTTTTCCTTCCATTGACGTTCTTTCTTCTCTGGCAGAACTTTCAGTTGTCTGGTGTTCTAAAGCATGTTGTCCATTTTAAATGGTGACTCTACTCCCTAATGTTGCTAGAGCATCCACATGCTTATTTTCTGTTCGGAAAACATGCTCAAATGAAATCTTGTCAAATACCTTCATCAGGCACCAAACTTGTTCTCTGCATAAGGCCAGACTTTTTTCTTTCATGTCGTACACTCCTTGGATCTATTGTATTATCAGGTTGGAGTCTCCTTTGACATGAAGTTTTTTTATACCAATTTCTTGAGTCATCTTTAGACCAAGCATTAAAGCTTCATACTCCACCTCATTATTGGTGCAAGAGAAATTCAACTGAAACATGAAAGATAGATTTCTTCCGTGGGAGTCTGTAAGGAGAAATCCTACCCCTTGATGACCGGATAATTTATATGCTTTTTGGCATTATTTTTAGGTAGTTTTTAGCATGTTTTATTCATTTTTATTATATTTTTATTAGTTTTTATGAAAAAATCACATTTCTCGACTTTACTATGAGTTTGTGTGTTTTTCTATAATTTCGGGTATTTTCTAGTTGAAATTTAGGGACCTGAGCAAAAATCTGATTCAGAGTCTGAGAAAGGACTGCAGATGCTGTTGGATTTTGACCTCCCTGCACTCAAATGCATTTTTCTGGAGCTATAGAAGTCCAATTGGAGCATTCTTAACTGGGATGAAAAGATAACATCTTGGGCTTTCCAGGAATGTATAATAGTTCATACTTTGACCGATATTTGATGGCCCAAACTGGCGTTTAAATGCCAGCCAGAGACCTTTTTCTGGCGTAAAACGCTGGAACTGGCACTAGAACTGGAGTTAAATGCCCAAACTGGCATCCAAGCTGGCGTTTAACTCTAGAAGAGGCCTATGCATGTGTAAAGCTCAATGCTCAGCCCAAGCACACACCAAGTTGGCCCCAGAAGTGGATTTTTGCAATATCTGCACTTAGTTACTTATTTTCTGTAATCCTTAGTAACTAGTTTAGTATAAATAGCACTTTTTAGTATTGTATTCACATCAGCTTATGCCATTTTTCATATTTGGGAAGCTGGCCATTCGGCCAAGCCTAGACCTTTTTCTCTTATGTATTTTCCAACGGTGGAGTTTTTACACCTCACAGATTAAGGTGCAGAGCTCTGCTGTTCTTCATGAATTAATGTAAGTACTATTGTTTCTCTTTCAATTCACGCTTACTTCTTCTCCAAGATATACTCTCGTACTTAATTTAGTTAAGTCAGAATAAAGGGGTGACCCGTGACAATCACCCACTATCTTCGTTACTCGCTTAGCCAAGATATGTGTGCCTGACAACCACAAGCGGTCTACATGATGTTCAACGTAGTCATTGGACGACAGCTGGAGTATAGTCTCTTGGGTCTCTAATCCACGGATTTGACTTGCCTCTCCTGACAACAGAGCATTCAAATCCATTAGATTAGAACCTTCGTGGTAGAGGCTAGAACCAATTGGCAGTATTCTCAAGATCTGGAAAATCTAAACTTTGTCTGTGGTATTCCGGGTAGGATCTGGGACGGGATGACTGTGACGAGTTTCAAACTCACGAATATTGGGCGCAGTGACAGTGTGCAAAAGGATAGAGAGATCCTATTTTGACACAAGTGAGAACCGACAGATGATTAGCCGTGCAGTAGCTGTGCCTGGTATTTTTCATCCGAGACGAGAAATTCGACAGTTGATTAGCCGTACAGAAACTGTAGCTAAACCATTTTCACTGAGAGGATGGATGGTAGCCATTGACAATGGTGATCCACCAACATACATCTTTCCATGGAAGGGAGCACGCATGATTGGATGAAGACAATAGGAAAGCAGAGGTTCAGAAGCAACAAAGCATCTCCAAACGCTTATCTGAAGTTCCCACCAATGAATTACATAAGTATCTTTATTTTAAATTTGCATTTTATTTATCTTTCAATTATCAAAACTCATAACCAATTGAATCCACCTGACTAAGATTTACAGGATGACCATAGCTTGCTTCCAGCTGGCAATCTCTGTGGGATCGATCCTTACTCGTGTAAGGTTTTATTACTTGGACGACCCAGTGCACTTGTAGGTTAGTTGTACCGGAGTTGTGAAAAATGTGATCACAATTCCGTGCACCACCCCTCCTTGTGGATTCGAGGGTGTTCTGTCAAACATGAGGGTCCATGTTTCCTCTTCATTGCAAGCATGAATAATCTCTATTGTTCTTGGAATCTGATCTGACAACTCTTCAATAGTTGCTTTTTCAGGACAAATTGACAAGATGTCAGCCAAAGCTTGGCTCTTAATGGTGGTAGGTGTTACCAGTTTCACATCATATTTGCTTAATAGGAGTGCCCAACAACTCATTCTCCCGGTCAACATTGGCTTTTCGATTAAAAATATGAGACCTTCATTTTTTTATACAACTTATACTTGGTGTACTTGGAAGTAGTGTTGGTATCTTTGTGAGATGTACACCAGAGCCAGGCAATGTTTTGCTGGTGAGGAGTATCTTTGTTCTGGCCCTTTCATGGCTCTAATGACATAGGCAATGGGTTTCTTTTTGCCTTCAACACTAACTACTTTTTCTCCTTCCGCTAAGTATACCTTTAATGGTGCACCTGGTTGAAGGGAAGTTATGGTGTGAATGCATGTGAGAACGCCCTTGATCTTGTCCATCACAACTTGGTGGTGTTGTTTCTACTTAAAGGTGTTCTTCTCTTTTAACAAAGGTCTTAGGATCTTAAGAGCCCTTCTAATGCTGGTATGAACCTTCGAATGTACCCCAGCTTACCTATGAACTTTCCTTGATGTCTTTCGGGGGTTCCATGTCTTGGATAGCTTTAATCTTATCCTTGTCAGCCAAGATGCCTCCTTTGTGGACTCTGAATCCCAAGAACTTCTAGATGACCCCCCAAAGGCACATTTCATGGGGTTCATCTTGAGTCTATACTTTCTACATCTAGTGAACACAGCTTTGAGGTGTTCTGTGTGTTGCTTCTCGGATGTTGACTAAATAACCAAATCGTCCACATAGTCTTCCACAAAGTCATGCATTATGTCATGGAATATAGAAATCATGGATCTTTCGTAGGTTGCTCCAGCATTCTTTGGGCCAAAAGGCATGATAGTATAGTAAAAATTGCCTACGAGTGTTCAAAATGTTGTCTTTTCTTCATCTCTACAGAACCTCCCTCCTCCTTCGCGCGGTGCTTCTTCCTTTAGCAAACTCTTCCCCTCTCCTTGTCTGTAGTAGCGTTAACGGAGAACCCAACATCGGAAACGAGTAATAGCCCATGATGATGGCGGCGACATTAGTGAGATTTAACATGATGAGGATGAGTAGCGTGAACATCTCAATCAATCTCTCTCTTTGCAGTTATTCTTCTCTCTCCTCCTTACCCGTGGTGATTTGACAGTGGCGCCGGTGGCAGTGACGCCCACCGATGGGTGTCACTACACAAATTACACCAATTAAATTATATAATTTTCATCATTTTTCAATTACTCATAATTTAATTTTAACTATGTAAAATATCCAATTACAATAAAATTATATAAAAATATTAATTAACTTAAATTCAAAATATTCATAAAATTAATTTAATTATTCTTAATAAGTTAGTTTCTAATAATAAAGATCCTGATTAATAAAATAAATGAGAACCTTTTTCCTATTTAGATTTTCAAAAAGGCAGGTTAATTCATGTGCATCATGATGTGTTTTTCTATGTTTTTTCATATAAGAAATCAATTCATCATGCTTAATTATGGAGTATTTTTAGTACCTAAGTTGTATATTCCTTTGATCTTTTGATTTTATGAATTTTGTAGGAAATAATAGAAAAAGAAGCAAAAAGCACAAGCTCATAAAGAAGAAAATATGAAGTTTTGGGGTCGCTTTGAAATTTAGGACACGCTTTGAAACTTTAGGCCACACTTCTGAAAGCGTGCCCCTGAAGAAAGCATGGCCATGAAGCCTTCTCAAGAGGCGTTGGTGATGTGAACTAATTGCGCATGCATGTGGCGTTAATTATAGGGCGTGTTAGTGGCGTTTCCTTGGCGTGCAAAACCTCTTCTTCATGGGCGTCTGATGGGCGTGCTAGTGGGTGTGGCACGCTAAGATTCCAGAATCTCTCCCAAAACCCTCCAACAAGGGCATGTCATCCGGCGATATAAAGTGCCACGTTAGGAATACATGAGTGAGCGTGCCACTTGGCGTGCTTGAAGGCATGGCACGCCAACCTATCATTAAGCACTTGCCAAAGGGCGTGTCAAGGAAGTGGCACACCAACTCTTCAATATGGGCATATGGAGGGCGTGCCTAGGAAGTGGCATGCTGGGCCAACTTCCAAGAGAGTAAAACTTCATCCTGGCGTGCACTCTGGGCGTGTACTATGAAGTGGCAAGCTGGGGCACATGCCAGCCTGACCTCTCCACCTTCAAAGGAACATAACATGAGCTATAAAAGAACATAACTTGAGATTTGAGGTTGAAATTCACTTTATATATAACACTTTATAGTGGATACTGGATTTGAGGTTGAAATTCACCCTGAAAACACAAGAAGCACAACATGTCCTTGCAAAGACGCTAGCATGACCTCTTCATCTTCAAAGGAACATAACTTGAGATATAGAGGTTCAAATGGTGCACTTCTAGTGATGTTAGAAAGATGACATCTAGGGCTTTCTAACAATATATAACACTTTATAGTGGACGTTGAATCTGAGGGTGAAAATCAATATTCTTTCAGCGTTTCAAACTCAGTGTGCACTATGGCGTGTGCAGTGGGCGTGGCACACTGAGTCTTTCAAGTTGGACGTGTGGAGGGTGATGTGTGAGCATCTATTCTATCTTTTCATAGTGAATTTGCTTTTGAATTGTTAAGTTTAATCAAAATTTTAATATCTTTTAGCCACTATGAATGCTACTTTGAGTTATATACAACTCTGTTTATTTCATGTAGCTTTCGGATGGATTTGATGGAGTTTCTGTAGAAGAAGATGAAGAAAGTAGATGATGCTATCAACCCTGACCTCCTTGCACTCAAACAAGAATAACTTGAGCTATGGAGGTTCAATTGACATGATTTCAGCAGCATTGCAAAGCCAACTTCTAGAGCTTTCCAACGATATATAATAGTCTACATCTTTCATATGGAATTACTGCCTTGGTGGTTCCAAACTTGAGAAATCCCAAGTTTGGTGCCATGATCATCCCAACGCTTTCCTTGCTTGCTGCCTTGGTGGTGCCAAACTTGAGAAACTCCAAGTTTGGCGCCACAACTCACCTATCCCAGGAATGCAGGGCATGGATTTGAAGCCAAACTTGAGATACTTCAAGTTTGGCGCCAACTAAGAAGAATTGAAGAACTGCATACGGACTTGATGAAGCCAAAGTTGACATACCTCAAGTTTGGCGCCAGCTAAGGAAGACTTCGAAGATTTCACACAGCCTCAACAGCGCCAAACTTGGATTCAAGTGGTCCCTGCGCCACCTCTTATGAATCAAGTGGTCCCCGTACTGTACAAGGCTTGCACGAAATAGTATTTTAATTTGATTAAATTTTATTTTATTTTTAAAATAGGAAAAGATATTATTTAGTTTTAGAAAATATATTTTACATTAATTAGGATTAGGTATAAAAGGGAAAAGAATCAGCCATTCGGGCCCATCTCTTCTCTTCTACCTCATTCCGCAATTTACAGTTTTACAGAATCCTAGTTTTTTCTCTCTGAATCATGAGCAACTAAACCTCCACTGTTAAGGTTAGGAGCTCTGTTTATTCTATGGACTAATACTATTACTGTTCTATTTTAATTCATGTATTGATTTTAATTTCAAGAATTGTTTTCGTTCTTTATCTTATGAATCTGGGTGGAACGGAAGTATGACCCTTGTTCTAATTGAGTTCTTGTAAAACTTGAAAAAGCTCTTTACCTGAACAACAGCTTGAAAACAATTTCTCCTAAAATTTCTAATTATCTGGACTTAATGGGATACATGGCATATAATCCTCTTATATTTGGGTAATTAGAATTTATGTGTCATATAAACTAGAATTAAAATTAACCCTCTAATTGGAATCAAGTGACCAAGGAATTGGCAGTTGATGAAGGTTAGAGGAGACTAAAAAGGTCTAAGAAATTAGGGTTTAGTCACATATAGTTTGCCATGAATTGAATCTTGCATGATTAAAATAGTTGGTAAGAAAAGTTAATCCAGAAAATAAATATCTCTGAAGCCTTAACTGTTTCTCCATATATTTCACAAACCACTTTCTATTTGTTTGACTAAGTAAATCACTCAACCATTGTTGCTTAATCCATCAATCCTCGTGGGATCAACCCTCACTCACATGAGGTATTACTTAGTACGACCTGGTGTACTTGCCGGTTAGTTTCTGGGTTATAAATTCCGCACCAAGTTTTTGTGCCGTTACCGGGGATTGACTATGATTGACAACTACTAGTTGTTTGATTTCTTAGATTAGGCATTTTTGCTTTAATTTCATTTAACTTATTTCTTTAAATTTTTGAAAAAAAATTGATTTATTTTATTTAAAATTTTTTCCTCTTAATTTCTGAAATTAAGTTTGGTGTCCCCTTAGTTGCTTTATTCTACCAAGTTATTTTACTTATTGAGTTTAATTTTTATACTCCTTTTTGCTTATTAGTCATTTTATTTTCTTAATTATTCAGTTTATTTTCTTTATTTTATTTTTCTTTTATTTTTGTTTTCTTTTATATTTTATTTTATGTTCTTTCTTCTTTTCTTGCCTATTTACCACATGGTGCATTTAATTCTGTTTGGTGCTTTGTGCTAAGGAAAAATAATGGAGAGAGATCACATCGGTTACTACTCACACCCAAGGAGTGATTCTTATTATTGTGGATAGAAGAACTACCTGAATTTTGGTTGGCAAAGTCAAAACTAATGAAACTTCAGTGCTCCATGTTCCAACTATCAAGAACCACCATCTCCATATTCATACCAAGAACCACATCCTCTCTATCCATATCAAGAACCATCATCTTTCTACTTATATCAAGAGCCACCATCTCCTACTCATACCAAGAACCATCCTCCTCTTTTTATTCATATCAAGAGCCACCATCTCCTTATTCATATCAAGAACCATCAGCTCTTGAGCTTCTCATAAAAGAATTCATACATGATATGAGGATGAGTGTCAAAAATATAGGAAAATATAAGGAGTTGATTATCAAGCCCTAGGAAGAGGAACAAGCAAATTCCTTCCCAAGAGATACAATACAAGATCCTATGGAAGAAAGTGAGGAAATCAATCAAAGAAATTCATACTCCAGTGAATTAGAGAACTCTCCACCCTCACACATGGAAGAAGTAGAAGATGCACAAACAAAGAAGGAAGTTGCACAAACAAAGGAGGTTGTAAAAGATGAAAAAAATTATGGGAATCTACACTCCAATGAAGCAGAGAGTGGCATAGAGGGTGAGTTTATTGAACCACTAATTCAAGAAGTTCTTGATGAAGGGTACACTCTAACCATCACACAACACCCAAATTTTGAAATCAAAGAAGTGAAGGCAACCAAGAAAGCACTAAAAAGGGGATTGTGCCCAAGAAACAGAAGAAAATATCCATGAAAAAGAGAAGTCATCAAAAAACAATCCAACATCTACCCCCAACAAGCGAGGTGAATCAAGCTAACCACAACAAAAGAAAGCTTGTTAGGAGGAATTTATATCAGGGGGCACTAATTTTCACCTCTTCCCCCTTGGAGACATTTCTTTTAACCAACTGAAAGAAGAGGAAGAAAATTTAACAATCAAGTGTCAAGCTAGTGACATTAAAGAAGCGCTTGTTGGGCGGCAACCTAACTACTAGTATCCTTGGTTTTGCAGTTACTTTGGTTTTAATTTTATAGTTATTTTTATTTTAGCATTATAGTTATTTTACTTCTGGTTTTAAATTACTTTATCTCAATTTTTTTAGAATTTTTCTTATTTTACATGTGTTTTGGTCATGCAGAATGATTAGAATAGGAAGACAAGCAAACTTTTAAGTTTGGTATTGTAAAGTGCACTCTCTGTTTACCTTATCATCAGTGGCACCATGAGAGATGAATGTTCTTCATGGAGGAGCATAGCCTGAAGAATGAGACGGCCACTAGGATAATTGAGGTGGTTGAGTTCCGTTCATTCTATTTCCCCTTCCGTTCTTATTTTGTTGTCTTCTGTTTTTTGTTGTTTTGATTGCCTGTATGATCTTTAGTACTTTCAGTTCTTAGATTTAGTTTCATTCTGTTATTTACTTTTAGTTAAAAAAAAATTGTCTCATGTACCGCTCACTGAGCTTGAATCTAAAAATTAAAAGAAAAAGAAGTGATATATTGCATGAGAAATTGAGTTCATATTGAAGAGTAGTCTTATTTACTTAGATGTGGTGGTATTATCTATGATTTTGAATGCATGATATGAATAGTGCATATTTAAATTTGAATCAAATGGTGTTGATGTATGAGGAACAAGAATTTAGAGAACTATTATGAATTCTCTGAAGTAAACAAAAGCTTAATTCTTGAAGCAAAAAAAAACAGCAAAAGAAAAATAAAAAAAAGTCCAAGACTCTGAGTATCAATGACTAGGGAGGTCAGACATGATTAAAAGCTCATAGAGTTGTTTCCCTAGTCATATGCTTGTGGTGTAATTGTGTCAAGTAATCCTTGAGACAGAGCACTAAGAGTCGAGATCAAGTGCATTTAATAGAGTATGCCAAAGGCTTTGAGCACCGCTGTCTGGGAGCAACTAAAGAAAAAATCAGAACCAAAAGAGAGTTCCCTAGTTAAGTGCTTGTGGTATTTTTGTGTCAAGTAAAACTTGAAATAAAGCATTTAAAGTCGCAGCTAGGCTCAAGGTGCAAAGCACCAAAGAAAAGAGAACGAAAGAAAATTTGCTGTGTTCAAGGATTAATCCAAAGTGAAAAGGACAGAGAATTCATAATACTAGCCGGATTCTAATTCCGAATGACAGTGACATTCCTCAGATTCAAAGGATAGTGAGATGCCAGAACTATTCAGAGTTTCAGTGTTATAAATCCCACTTTGAGAAAAGACAGGAGCTTAATTGAACACTCACTTCTCATACAAATTCACATCCTAAATTTATATTAGTTTTGGTTACTTGAGGACAAGCAACAATTCAAGTTTGGTGTTGTGATGCTTGATCATCTATCCTATCTTTTCATAGTGAATTTGCATTTGAATTGTTAATTTTAATCAAAATTTAAATATCTTTTAGCCACTATAAATGCTACTTTGAGTTGTGTGCAATTCTATTTATTTTAGGTAGCATTCAGATGGATTTGATGGAGTTTCTGTAGAAGAAGAGGAAGAAAGTAGATGATGTTGTCAACCCTAACCTACTTGCACTCAAACAGAAATAACTTGAGCTACAAAGGTCCAAATGATGTGATTTTAGCGACATTGCAAAGCCAACTTTCAGAGCTTTCGATTGATATATAATAGTCTACACCTTTCATATAGAATTACTGCCTTGGTGGCGCCAAACTTGGGAAACTCCATGAATTGGGTAATTAGGATTTCTATGGCATATAAACTAAAATTGAAGTTAACCCTCTAATTAGAATCAAGTGACCAAGGAATTGGCGGTTGATGAAGGTTAGGAGAGACTAAAAAGGTCTAAAGAATTAGGGTTTAGTCACATATAGTTTGCCATGAATTGAATCTTGCACGATTAAAATAGTTGGTAAGAAAAGTAAATCCGGAAAATAAATATCTCTGAAGCCTTAACTGTTTCTCCATATATTTCACAAACCGTTTACTACTTGCTTTCTGATATTCTAAATTTACTGTTAATGTTATTGAACTCTCAAACAATATTTTCTGTTTGTCTGACTAAGTAAATCACTCAACCATTGTTGCTTAATCCATCAATTCTCGTGGGATCGACCCTCACTCACCTGAGGTATTACTTGGTACGACCTGGTGCACTTGTCGGTTAGTTTGTGGGTTATAAATTTCACACCAGAGGGCGTGCCAATGGGCGTGGCATGCTAGACCAACTTTCCAGAGGACAAATTCTTTCATCTGAGCGTGTAATATGGTGTGCTCGAAGGCATGGCACGCCAAGGCATTTTGACAGGATGACCTCTTCACCTTCAAAAGAGCATAACTTCAGCTACAGAGGTCCAAATGAGGCGCTTTCAACCGCGTTAGAAAGATGACATCCAAGAATTTCCAACGATCTATAATATTTTATAGTGGACATTCAGTTTTGGCTCCAAATGACTCCATCCTTTTAGCACTACAAAATGGGTCACCACTCCAAGGAGCAATTTCTACTGGGCATGCCAATCAAAGTGGCACTTGAACCATACACCAACTTCTCCCTGCAGCCTTCACCCTTTAACCAAGCCCACTCCAACTCTCGTTCAAGCCACAATTGCCAACCAATCGAAACCACAAGAATCATTTAGAAGTAGTTAGTTAATGTTTATTTAATTGTAATTTTAATTTCATTTTGGAAGGTGTCTTCGGACTCCTCTCTCTTCTCACCTTCATTTTCTTCCTCTCTTTTGTCTTCTTTTACTCACTTTTGTAAATATTTAGTTATAATTTCTAATTTCCAACATTGGAAAAAAGAGCTCTATTGTAATTTAATGGATTAATTTGTTTTTATTCTTTTTCTTCTCTTCATTTTTCATTTGATTTGCTAGAAAGAATCTTCATTCTTCAATTCAAGGATTCAATTGTCTTAGGAAAGAAATTGAGTTCACATGGATTCTATGTAAGCCTTGGGAAAGGGATCATAGAATCATGCTTGAATTTCTTTCACACAATTGAGTAAATCTGGGTTTAGGTTTGATATTGTGACATGTAATCATCCCAAAATTTAGGTTTATGAGATTGTGTGACTTTAAATCAAGGACCAATCTTCATCTCTTCTCATGAGCAATTAGATCAAGAAATTGGCAATTGATCAAGTTAAGAGAGATTGATTTACCAAGGGATTGGATTTCAATCATTCATGATTTGCCAAGGGATCAATGAGTTGTATTATTGAAGATGAGATGAAAAACAATTGATTTAGAGAATTCAATATCTCTTTATCCCAATATGCATTTTATTCTTAGTTCTTGTTATTTACTTCTTGTACTTTAATTTGTTGCACTTTACTTTCTCATACTTTACTTTTCTTGCAATTTAAATTCCCAGTACTTTACTTTTATGTTCTTTACTTTCTAGTCACTTTATTAATTTCTTTTGATTTCATGTCATTTATATTTCTTATTTGCTCTTCATCTCAAATTGAACCATCTAACTAGAATAATCAATCAACTTTTGCTTGCTTAATCCGTTAATCTTCGTGGGATCGACCTCACTCTTGGTGAGTTTTATTACTTGATACGACCCGGTGCACTTGCCAGAAGTTCTACGGATATTTGAGTTCATTAAATTTTTGTATCATGGGTCGTTACATTCTACCCACCTTACAAAAATTTTTGTCCTCAAAAAATTGATATAAGATGGAAGAAATTTAAACTGACGTTACTTTTGAACACATTTAGGGAAAAAGCAAAAAGTTTTTGCATATATGGTTTTCAAATACCAAGAACTCATATGATTTAAATATAAGAGAAAAGTGTGATGTGAAGTAGAAACTACAAGATGATTTAAAGACTATTTTATTGTGTCAGAATAGGTTTAAGGTCGTATCAAAGAGTACAAGATTCATGAAAAGAAGTATAAACAACAAAAAGAGAGATAGTCCAGGAGACTCAAGCAGATGCTTAGAAACAAGGTCAAACAAGGATTCATTCGAACAAAGGACTCCAATACAATTATAAAAGAATGGACAGTGTACCAGGTCACAGGATACAAACAGGTTTTACCATTCAGGACTAAGTTAATCGTGAAAAATAGCCTCTATTATCCCCAAAACCCGTGATTCGCATCTTCTATTAATTCTATTTCGTCTATGATAATCCGTTAGTGTTTGTGTAAACACAAACCATCAGTATTAGGTTGGTCAGACTTAATAACATGAGAGATGCAATGGTCGACTAACAGCATTAATCAATAGACAATCATGCATTTAAAACTCAAACTCTTGTTATTAAGACAAGTCCTATTGCATGACAGACACTCAGAGTATGCAGTGAAGCATAGTCAGTCCATCCCCAAGGCTCTAACAAGAACGAACTGCTCTGATACTATAATGTAACACCCTAACTTTTAGCACCTCATGATCGCACTAAAGGTATATTTATTTTAAATCACACACACACACAAAAACACACACACACACATATTCACGTGGCATTATATACATAGTCTTATTCAAAGATTCTCAAATATAAGTCCTATCCTCTCAACACCAAAGCAATACATGACGAGGGAAAAAAAACATTGTAGCTTGGTTGTGGCTCCACGCCAAGGATTCCTGAACCTGTTGCTGAAAAGAAAATCTGTAGGGGGTGAGAACATCGTCCTCGCAGGTTCTCAATAGGATTCTTAATTTTACTTTAGATAATCAATTACTTTCTTTAAATTTCTAAACTTAAAACGAATCTCAATCACAATATTAGTTCTTAATCACCTCAATACACAAATTAATAGCACAAGAGACCCAATTGGACACACAAACAAGGCAGAATCACAGAGAAATAAAACAAGTAAACACAATCAAATGTAAATGCGCAAACAATAAGATGCATGTCTAGTCCAATCGCAGGTAATGAACTCATTTGTGAATTTCGACCTGCACCCGATGCAATCCAACTCGCAAATCGGATAAGCTATTCCAGCAACATAACCTCTGCAATTTTTTACTTCTTGCAGGTGCTGATTCTCCAACAGACGTATGTCGAATATAACCTTTGCAAGTACTTCCATGCGCTGATTCTCCAGATTAAGCATGTGACCCTTTCTCCTAGAAGCTATTCCATATTTACGGGCATTCCCGTACAATCATTCACAGACAAAGTCCATGGCTTGTTAGCATTTATCCTTCGACACCATAATCATACTTTAAAATCAATCATCTTCATCCTTCGTTCCTTATTATCACACCTCCCATTTCGTTCATCAATAATTCAAAATCGAAACATAATTATTTCCTTACTAAATCAAACTCAAAATGCCATATTTTTCTTAATAAATAAACTCAAAACAAAAATGATTTTCTCCATAACTTAAAATCATAGAATAATTCATTCTTTTCTTAATAAATCAAAATCAGATAATATAATTTCTCAAATCCTAATCTTACTAAATAAGCATTTCAAATGAAGCCTCTAATTTTAAAATTTTGCCAGTATCTTCTCTAAAATTCAGACTATGTCACCCTTTAAGAATCCCAATCAACCCACTTTCTATTCTCCAAAATTATTTCTAATAAATCTAACAAACTAAATCTAATATCATAAACCCTTTTTAATTCTCAATATCATTTTCGATAAATCAAACTCATTTTCAATATCAAAACATTTACAAATCTAAAATCTAACCAGTTCCAATATCAAAATCATTTTCAACTCTCAATTCATTACCAATAAATCAAACTTTCAGTACAAAACCCTTTTCTCAAAATAAGCCTATAAATCGGATTTCTAATACAAAGATCGTTTCTTAATATATATATCTCAATCTAAACCAGCACCTAATCCAGAATTAACCAAGTCAATTATTAAATCAATCAAGTAAACAATTTCACCCATCCCACATAATTTAAACCATTATACTATTTTCAATTCATACATTATTTAACCAAAATGTAAACATAACGTATTCACAGCCACAAATCCAACAATTCTCATTACAACCAGCTAAATACAAAATTTTAAGCATTCTTAAACAATTAGAAAATCAAACACATATCCATCGAATTCAATCGCTCATCATTCAATTAGTTCAGACAATCATGAATTATTTGCAATTATTTAGTAAACTTTACAGGCATTCTTAAATTGAGACTTTTAATTTTAAAAACGAAACCCCTTACCTCGATTAACCAAACTCAGGAATCAAACACGACAAACCCACTTATTCCGAACTAACAGCAATAGTGGCAATGGCATCAGAACCAGCAGTAGCAACAACAGCAACATTAATACCGAATAATAATAGTTTATTCTGACAAAAATTAACATTAACATGAAATAGATATTAGGTGAAACTAAAACAAATTATCATGGTGAATGAGGCAAAATAAGTTCAGTCTCACCATGAAGAACAACAAACCCTAATGGAACAAGGGCAGGACAGAAGGAGTAGTGGTGGTTTTTCGGCAACCAGAGGTATGACGGTAATGCATCGGCAATAATAGCAGTGTTGTTTTCCCTTTCTTACCCCTATTTTAGCTCCGTTTGCCCTTTGAAGGTACGTTTCTCTTACAGACCTCTAGCAGCAGATTCGGCAAGGTACAGCTCCACCAGCGGCACATAGCTCAACGGCGAGGCAGAATGGAGAATGGATCTAGGATGAATAGGGTAGAACGCAAAGTATGATTTCAACAGTGCAAGACGGCTCCACTTAACTTCTGCGACGTTATCTTTGAGCTCCACGGTGACACCCTTAATCAACGGCAATGGGGCTTTGACGATGGCGACTAGGGCTTCGTTCCGGCAATGACGGTGATAGAACATCCCTCCTCTTTTGCGCAGTACTTTCTCGTTCAGCGAACTCTTCCCCTCTCCTTGTCTGTAGTAGCGTTGACGGAGAACCCAGCAGCGGCGACGAGCGACGAGCGATGACCTATGATGATGGCGGAGACATTGGTGAGACTCAGCGTGACGAGGACTAGCAGCGTGAACCTCTCTCTC
>NC_029778.3:56675457-56717471 GCF_000817695.3 Arachis duranensis
ACACTGTCTCCCTCTCCCTCTCCCCCTCCTTCTTCCTTTTTTCTTCTTCTTCTCCCTCGAGCTCTTTCTATTTTCTCTCTGTTTTACTGTTGTGTATATATTAATGAGTAAGGTGAGGGTATGAGTCAATAGGTTATAGAAAAAGAGAAGAACGCGTGTTTCTGGGAAGAAAGAGAAAGCTACATGTGTGTTACTACATGTCTGCGTATGTGTGGCTGATTCTAGAATTAGAGTAAAATACATACTAGTAGTATAGCAATTTTACAAAATCTTTGAGATAATATAATAATTAGGATTGAAGAATAATACCGTAAAATTATTTTGTAAACACAATTTTATTTACTAATATACCAATAAATTCAAATAACTATTTCTAAAATCTAAAATAACTAATTAATATTCTTTTATAAAATATAAATTTAAATCCAAAACACAAATTACTTTAATTAAATTATATAATTTTCATCATTTTTCAATTACTCAAATTTTAGTTTTAATTATGTAAAATATCTAATTATAATAAAATTATATAAAAATATTATAACTTAAATTTAAAATATTCATAAAATCAATTTAATTATTTTTAATAAATTAGTTTCTAAAAATAAGGAGCCTAAATTAATAAAATAAATTTGAACCTTTTTTTATGTAGATTTTTCAAAAATACGAATCGTTACAGATCATTATTTTATTATTTTTTAATTAGCAAACAAAATTTTTGACAACCAGAATCGTTCACTATTCTAACGAGAGTATGGAGGCTATCATCGGAAGCTGGAGTGGTGTTATTTCATGTCGCACGCAAAGAAATTATCATGATTGTGTAGACGAGTGAGTAGCATCCTTGATTGAGCTTTGGCATGGACTTGTCCTATAATATTGCATCTTTGATGATAGCTGATTTTGTATTAATTAATTGTATTCTATATATTACTATATATTGATGTTGGTGTTGTGTTTTGTTTCTTGATCATTTTAGTTTTAGTAGCTAGCTATAGTGTCTTCTGTGTCTTTCATAGTTTATATGACCTTATATTTGCATCTTCTCAGGTTTTATTTAGATTTTTCTGAGGAGTTTAAACTATAAAAAAATGTCTTTTTCTATCCACTTCAACTTTTATAAAAAACAGTTTTATAAAATCAAAACAAATAAAAAAATTAGCTCTTATTTAAAAAAATATATTGAAAAATATGAATAATAAAATATGTTAAAAAATACATAATTATTCATATGTATCTTCTTATCATTTAAATTTTCTCAGCCCTATAATTTTGAAGCTGACTGAAGGGATCCGAAACGTATAGTTGTCCTCTCATACAAATGAATTTAAGATTAGATCAATTAATGTATGAAAACATACACACACCCAACAACAACAGCTTCACAATAATTAACAATAACTATACCAAATATTGAGCCACCAACCGTCTGCGGACTACTGCCCACAAACCGATGAATCTTCTCAAGCAAGTAATTCTGCATGCAAAATGGTGGGACCTTAGCTATAATTTCATGCTCTTTCCATTCTTGAGTCCCTCAGGCCTCATGCTTGATCCAATATAAAATACATAGCTACTCCAATAAACACAAAAATCAAAATAAAGCTTTCAGTCATTCAATTTTTATCTGTTGCTCTTCAATTTGGTCCCACTCGTCTTCCATCATCCCATATAACTTGTCCCTCACATTCTGTTCGTTCCCCATAGATTAACGTCACTAGCTAGTACGTGCTCTATATTTAAAAATTTTAACTGAATAATTAATTCATATAAATATATAGAAATGAAAGAAAAATATGTATAGTGAGTTTTACATATAAAAAACAGCAATTTTAGGGGATTAACACTTTTAACAAAAATAAATAAAAAATTGACTAGTATTAGTTTAAATGCAAGAAAAATAAAAAAAAGTTATTCAGCATCATTATTATAATATAGAATTTGTTTTTTTTTCCCTGTTTTCTAACAATCATTCTCATGTACAATGATTAACACTGGTTATTTACATAACATATATGTATTAAAGTAAGCCATAACTATTACTACTCCTATGTGGTTTTACATATAACTTGTGTATAGACTAATAAGACCAAGGAGTTGCGCATAGGAGAAATGATTGTGTGAGCATAGTAGAGTAGTAGACCAACTTGAATATTTTTCAAGAATTAAGATCACTCAACAAATTATCTTTTAATCTTAATTAATACTTAATTAAAATATATTCATCTTGGTATTCGATGTTTACCAAATATGGGCACCGTAAAACTCGATCTAATCGTAATTAATTAAATACTAAATTAGATATAAGCGAAAATAGTTAGAAAAATTAGCAATCGAAATTTAATAATTTAAATATGATATTTAGATTCAATAAATTTTTTTGAGTCAAAATACATAATTTTTTGCGTAAAAACGCACATTGAAATTTTGACCGACAGTACCGGCTGGGATCTGTCTGGTACTGCATCTGAGAAAATTGATTATAAGTAAATGAGGTTAAGATATTAGGAATTTTAATTAGGAAAGGTAGAAATATTTAAAGTGCGATTTAGAGCGCTAATTTTAAAGGTTTTGGCCCAAAATTGGGCCAACGAACAAAAATAAGTGAATCGGGCTCAAGTGGGCCCAAGACCCAGCATATATAAACATTAGTTATGAGCATTTTAACTCATTTACTCTAAAGGAAGAGGGTAGGGGCGCAAGCTTTGGAGAAGACATAAGAGAGGAGGAAACCTAATCCAAGTTCCAACTTCAAATCACCATAACTTTCTCTCCGGAACTCCGATTGACGAGCCGTTTGTAGCCACGCATCGCTTTTCTCATTCTCTACGATTCTATCTAATTTTTGTGGTGAGTATCCTACTGTCTTCTGCCCAATTTTCGTTTTCCTCTTTAAATTCGAATTGGGTTGGTGGTGCGGTATTTTACAACCCACAAACTAACCGGCAAGTGCACCGGGTCGTACCAAGTAATACGTTATGTGAGTTAGGGTCGATCTCACGAGGATTGATGGATCAAGCAATAATGATTGAGTGATTGGCTTAGTTAGGCAAGCAGAAAATAGTGTTTAGATGTTCAAAAAGCATTAAAGAGTAAAGAAGAGTTTGAAGAGACAGGTGAATAAGTGAATAAATTGGGAATAAAATATGGAGAAGATAGTTAAGGTTTCAGAGTTATCTATTTTTCCAGATTAACTTTTCTTACTAACTAATTTAATTATGTAGGATTTAATTCATGGCAAACTATATGTGACTAGACCCTAATTCCTTAGACCTTCCTAGTCTCCTCTGAAATTCATTAACTGCCAATTCCTTGGTCAATTAATTCCAATTAGAAGGTGATGATCAAATTCCAGTTTATATGCCACAAGAATTCTAATTATCCAAAAATAAGGGGATTATATGTCACGTATCCCGTTAAATACAAACAATTAGAAATTCAAGATAATATGTTTTCAAACTGTTGTTCAAGTAAAGAGCTTTTCCAAGTTTTACAAGAACTCAAATAGAAAGAGGGTCATACTTCCGTTCCATCCAAATTCATAAAATAAAGAACGAAAACAATTATGGAAATATAAATCAAAACATGGATTAAACTAGAAAGATCAAACGAATCAATTCATACAAATAGACAGAGCTCCTAACCTTAACAATGGAGGATTAGTTGCTCATGGTTCAGAGTCAAAAACTAGGATTGTAAATTGGAATGGAATAATGTTGTGTTGGAATAACCCTATTGGCATTCCTTTTATAATTAATCCTAATTAATTTAAAACCTAATTATCTAAAATTAAAAATAATATCCTTTCCTAAAAATAAGATTTGAATTTAAATTTGAATTAATTAACAAGTCTTCAGCTGATGGGTGGGGACCACTTGATTTGTCCATTCTGTAGCTTCTAATCTGTGTTTTCTAGGCTGGAAACTGGGTCAAAACAGCCCAGAAATTGTCCCCAGCGTTTTTCTGCACTTTCTACACGTGGCACATGTCACGCATACGCGTCAATCACGCGTACGCATCGTGGTCTTCTTCGAAAGTCACGCGGACGCGTCAGTCATGCGAACGCGTCGCTGAGCAAATCTTCAATTCACGCATGCGCGTCAGTCACGCGCACGCGTCGCCATGGATATCTCCAATTCACGCGCACGCATCAGGCACGCGTACCCGTCGCTCTTCGCTGCTATTTCCTTTAATTCTTGAGCTGCAGAAACTCCATCAATTCCAGTCAAATGCTACCTAAAATAAACAAAATTGAAAAAGACTCAAAGTAGCATCCATATTGGCTAAAAGATAATTAATTCTTTATTAAACTCAATAAATTAGATGCAAATTCACTAGAAAAAGATAAGAAAGATGCTCACGCATCAGTTGGGTTTTGAGAAAATCTTGTGATTTTGGTTGTTTAGGAGTGCTCTAGTATGAGTCATGGGTGATATTTATCACAAACTTCAGTGGGTTAAGGTAAGAAACCATCCAACCCTTGTGATGTATCATTTTTATGAACCCTAGGTTGATGTATATATGTGAAATTGGTTATGTTAGTGTATTTGGTGATTTTGGTGCATAATTGGGAGGTTGGTGTTACTTGTGGAGCTTGGTGCAGCTTGGAGTGAAGGGTTGGTGGAGACTTCCAAAGAAGATGTTCAATTGGTTTGGCTTCAAGAGGTAGAGTTTAAGTTTCATTTAAGTACTGTGTGGTGTGATGATAATTCCTAAGCTAGATGCCCCTAGGATTAAGTTTGGATTGTGCAAATGGTTGGTACTAATATGCACAGTTGTTATGTAATGAGAATTGATGATTGAGTTGATAATTGTGTGAATTTGTATGTCTGGTGTGTTGAGAATTTGATGAATTAAATAATGAATATTGGTTTGTGGAATATGCATTTAAATTGTGAATTTGGATCAGAGGCTGTGAATTTTGGGTCGGAGGCCGGAAAGAGGTAAGGAAGGTAAGTTGATATGTGTATTGTGTGATGATATAAGAGATTTGATAGATTTTAGATATTGAATATGTGAATAATTGGTTTGGTTATTGAATAATAAGGTTTGAGGAATTGAAGTGTGGAATTTGATGGTTTTGGGTGAAATTGTGTAGATGAAGTAGGTTTGGTTTTGGTTGAGTGTAATTATGTGAATGTGATTGGGTTGTAGTCATTTGGATGAGTGAAAATAAATTTGGCTTGAGAACATTGGAAAAATTGGTGATTTCTACGTTTGGATAAAAACTAATTTTTGACAAACTTTGACGATCCGGAACTTGGTCCACGAAGTTTGGAATTCTTTAAAATTGAATTTTTATGAAAGTTTATTCAACAATCTTTCCAACGGTTCAAAAATGGTTGAAAAAAGAATTTTGTAGAAGAAGTTATGTGTGTTGGAAGTTTGGGGTTTTAAAAGTGTAATTCTACAGCTTTTTAACTTAATAAAAATTTTGCAAAGACGTGCTTCCACGCGCACGCGTGGCCGACACGCACGTGTGGCCGACGCGCACGCGTCAGTATTGATTTTTACTCACCCACGCAGACGCGTCGCTGCACTGATACGAATGCCCCATAGAAAATCCTGAGAGTTGTGTGGATATTATGCTGGTTTTGTGCGAGGAGCACAAAACGCACCCACGCGTACACGTGGCTGACGCGTACATTTCGCTCTGCTTTTCTGACTACCTCGCGCGCACGCGTCACGTCGTTTTTCTGGCTTCTACGCGTGCGCGTGGGCGACGCGCACGCGTGACCCTATTGTCAGCAAAAGTTAGTTTTGAGTTTTTAAAGCCGAATTTTGGACTTCTAAGCCTCAATTTTCATCTTCTAGGTCCTAAATCTTTATAGCATGCCTAGTAATGAAAAGAAGTTAGGACATGTGGTAACCTGTGGATGAAGTAAAGTAAGAATCAATGATGAATGATGAGTAATGATGATTGTATGAGTTGTTGAGAATGATGGTGAGAGTGCTGTATATGTTATGAGTCGGATGGCTGTGACAAGCATCGAAATATGGCTGAGTATGTACATGTATATGATTAATGATTAAATGATTATGATTGATTATGGAAGCTTGAACATATGGCGAGTATGCCGGAGATGCATATATAATTAATGAATGTGGTAAATGAATAATGATGGAAAGTGTTGAATGTGACGTGTGACCCAGGGTAGTAGGCAGTGGAGTTGTCCACTTGCTCCGGGTATGAGATGGGGAAGGAGGATTATGATGAATGAGTTTAATTATGGAGTTTTGAATAAATATGTATCTGTGATACCTGGATAGTAGCAAGGGTCGTGGTTCGTCCCGCTTGCTTCGGGTCATTGTCTATGAATTGATAATAATGAAGGGTGATTATGAATAAATGTGTATTTGTTATACCTGGCTAGTAGTAGGGGTGGTGGTTCATCCCACTTGCTCCAGGTTAATGTTTGAGATTTGATAACAATGATGATTGATTTTAAACTGAATGAATGTATGTTTTGAGATCCTAGGCAGTAGCAAGGGTTGTGGTTCGTCCCACTTACTCCAGGTCAGAGATTGTGACACCTAGGTAGTAGCAATAGTAGTGGTAAGATAGAAGAATGAAGATAGAAGAAGTAGAAGAAGAGTTCGAATAAATAGAAGTAGAAAAGATAAACAAGAATTAAAATATTTTTTATTTTATTTTATTTATTTATTTATTTCAAAAAAGAGGAGTTAATTAATTAAAAATATTTGAAATTTAAATGATGGGTTTTCTAAAAAGAAGATAGAGAAATAGAGGAAGGATTTTCGAAAATTAGGAGAGAGAAGAATTAGTTAGAAAGTTTTGAAAAAGAAGAGAGAGAAGATGAGTAACTAATTAAGAAAGATTTGAAATTAAGATAAGATATAAGATTAGAAAAGATTTGAATTTAAAATTTGAATTTTAAATTTTGAAATTTCAATTTTGAAATTTGAAAGTTTGAAAATTTGAATTTTGAATTTTGAAAAAGTCAACAAGATAAGATAAAGATTTGAAAAAGATTTGAATTTTGAAAAGGTTTGATTTTAAAATTTGAAATTTGAAATTTGAAATTGAATTTTAAAATTTAAATTTTAAAATAAGATAAGATAAGATTTTTGAATTTTGAAGAAAGATAAAAAGATAAGACAAGATTTTGAAAAAGGTAAGATTTTTTTGAAAAGATTTGATTTTGAAAAGATTTGAATTTTGAAATTTAAAACTAATATAAGATAAGATAAAAATTTTGAAATTAAAATCTGAATTTTTAATGAAATTTTTGAAAATTAAATTAAAACAAAGATAGAGGAGATATTTTTTATTTTTTGAATTTAATGAGGAAAGAGAAAAACAACAAAAAGACACCAAACTTAAAATTTTTAGATCTAATGACACTACTATGCAAAAAATTTTAAAGAAAAATACAAAGAGACACCAAACTTAAAAATTTTAAGATCAAGACTAGAAGAAAGACAAGAACACTTTGAAGATCAAGAAGAACACCAAGAACAAAACTCAACGAATTCAAAGAACACAAGAACATTCAAAAGACACCAAACTTAAAATTTCTGAAAACCAAAGACAAAATTTTCGAAAATTTAAAGAAAAGACACAAGAAGACACCAAACTTAAAGATTGACACAAGACTCAAACAAAAGACACTAATTTTGAAAATTTTTTTGAAAGAAAGACTCAAAGAATTTGAAAATTACCACAAGAACAAAAGCAAAAGACTCAAACCATAAATAAAGATTAAACAAAGAAAGGGAAAAAAATTTTGAAAAGGTTTTTGATTTTTCGAAATAAAAAGAAAAATAACATAAAAGACTCTAACAAAATTAAAGACAATACCTGATCTAGAGAACAAGATAATCCGTCAGTGTCCAAACTCAAACAATCCCCGACAACGACGCCAAAAACTTGGTGCACAAATCCCCACGCTTCGTACAGCTGAACCAGCAAGTGCACTGGATCGTCCAAGTAATACTGAGCGAGTCAGGGTCGATTCCACGAAGATTGTGGTTTGAAGCAAGCTATGGTTATCTTGCAGATCTTAGTCAGGCAGATAGAAGAGTTATTGATTTGAATTTGGTTAAAAGCATAAAAAGAATGAAAAAGGGTAATCAGAACTCAGAAGTCGTGTAAACTATGATAAGAAGGTGGTTAAGGCTTGGAGATGCTTTGTCCTTCTGGATTAACTCGGGTATTACTGTCTTCTTTAATTGTGAATGATTTCTTCTATGGTAGACTATATGTGATTGACACTGGTTTGAGCAGCCGCCAATACTCCTCCAAATTTGAACCCCAGGGTTAGTGCGGATCCATTCTATTGAGGGTGAAGTTTCTGCAGTTCATTCTCTTTAGTGATCCTACTCAAAACGCCACAGACAAGGTCGAATCTTCCGTATCAGAGGATGTTGCACCTTGGTTCTAGCCTCTACCACAGAGACCCTAATCTTCCCATACCTCAGCTGAACTGGTGTCTCGAGAAGTCCCCAACAAAGTCATGATGGATTAGCTGTCTAAGAGATGTATAGTCAAGATGGCGGTTCAATGCTTTCCACTTAAGTATTCACACGAACACAAGAAGAACACGGGTGGTTGTCTGGCACGCGGTCTTAGTATGAAGAACGAAGATGATTGTCACTGGTCATCCCATTCATCATGTTGAAGAACGAAAAATACATCTTAGATTTAAATCAAACACGAATTTGAAGAGAAATACTAATACTTTTATTAATCCATAAAACTTAGCAGGGCTCCTCCCCTCAACTAGGAGGTTTAGAAACTCATACTGATAAAAAACACAATGTTGAACGAAAATATGGCATAGAGGTCTATGTGATTATGTAAAATATCACTTAAATACTAAACTAATAACTAAGGATTACATAAAAAAGGATAAAACAGTCTTTTAGTGCTAAATCCACTTCTAGGGCCCACTTGGTGAATGTTTGGGCTGAGCTTTGATGAGCTCCACGTCCTAGTAGGCCTCTAAGGCGTTGAACGCTGGCTAGGGGGTCCTCTTTGGGCATTTGGACGCTAGTCTCCTCCTTTGGGCGCTGGACACCTGGAATGGAGTAGGAGGCTGGCATTGGACGCCAGTTTTGGGCCTTATATTCTGAAGCAATGTATGAACTATTATATATTGCTAGAAATGTCTGGAAGTCAGCTTTCTATAGCCGTTGAGAATGCTCCATTTGGATTTTTATTACTCCATAAAATCTCTTCCGAGTGCAAGGAAGTCAGATTTGGACAGCATCTGCAATACTTTCTCTGTCTTTGAGTCAGACTTTTGCTTCAACTCCTCAATTTTAGCCAAAAAATATCTGAAATTGCACAAAAACACACAAACTCAAAGTAGAATCTAAAAATGTGAATTTAACACTAAAACCTATGAAAACTTAATAAAAATTAAACAAAATATGCTAAAAATTATATGAAAATGATTCCAAAAAATGTATAAAATATCCACTCATCATAAACTCAATGAGAATAATCAAAAGACTTGGCAATTACAAGAATTAGTAGCAATTATTGGACAAGATCTTAAAGATCATCTTCATGTTGATTAATTCCTTCTCAGTATGCAATGGATGATGATCGTGTTGCTGGTGTTCTTTCCACTACTTATATGAGAAGGAAATAGGAAGACTATAACATCATCTCCTGGTTGCTAGCACCTATGAAAAGATCTTTTAAAAATAAAATTATTGGTTGTAAGTTTGCTCATGATATTTGGAGCAACATTGAAGATTACTTTATTAAACTAGCCTAGTTTAAGGAAAAACAATTGAAATCACAATCGAAACTTACCAAGAAGCAGAGCCTTTTCTACTGTAGACTATGTTTTCAAGGTGAAAAAGATTATAGATTTGTTGGCATTATCGATAATCCAATGATGAACATGTAGAAGTGTTATTAGAAGGTCTTAATGAGGATTATTAGACCGTCATCACTACTATTTCTACAAATCCAAAATTGTATTCTCTTCACAAAGTAGAAACCTCAATTCCTTCTCATGATGATTTGCTAGAGAAGTTTTAAAAATCTGGTACAATTCTAGCACAAGCTCACATCACTCAAGCATCTTTTCCTTCATCAAACTACTCTGGTAGAGGTTTTGGTGGATGCCGTGGACATGGTGGAATATTTTCTCGTGGTGGTCGCTCCTTTTTTGGTAATAATCGACCACAATACTAGATTTGTGGTCGTTTAGGACACATTGCATGGAATTGTTTCCCATGCTTTAATCAAGATCGACCACCATCCTTTCAAAATTCAAGATATGCATTATCAAATTCTTCTTTTTCAACTACTTCATCCCTATGTATCCTTCAACATCAAATTCATCTATATCACCACCTCCACCCTCTTTTCGCAATCCATAAGCATACATGGCTATTCTTTTCTCTGCCTCAGATCCTTTATGGTTTTCAGACACGGGCACCTCCCATCAGGTTACTCCTCATCAATCTACTTTGTTATCTTGTTTTGAGTATTCTGGCCTTGAACAAATTCAAGTAGGTAATGAATGGGTGTGCATATTAAATATATTGATAATTTATATTTACATGCTCATGATTTAAAATGTTGGTTTAAGTTAAAATCTTTAACTGATGCTCCTCAAATTATAAAAAATATGATTAGTGTGTCCAAATTTATTAAGGATGATGTAGTATTTGTATAAGTTTTATGACTATTTTTGTTTTGTGAGGTGCAAGTATATTAAGAAGATTTTATTGCAAGGTTTCAATAATAGAAGCCTTTATTAATTTCACAATGTTACTATTCCACAACTAGATCATAATACAAAGCCTACAATTTTATCTGTTTTTTGTTTAAGAAATTAGGTCATGCTACCTCCAAAATTGTTAAATCTATTCTTATTTATTGTAGTTTTTTTTCTTCTTTAGACAATAATGATGATTCTGATCTCTATGAATATTGTGACAATTGTGCAAGTGCTAAGATGCATGCCTTTTTCAAATTCTACAACTCAATATAATGAATCTTTACTACAATTGAGATATATATATATACTTTTTGTAAAGTAACATGTAATTATTCTGTGTGATATGTCACTTTTTAATTGGTTATTAGGTTAATCATGGTTATACTATTTTATAATTAAATTAATTTTTAAAATCGGTAATTATGTAATTTTTTAAAGTATTAAAATTTGAAACATGACTTTTTCTCTAAATCATTTTCAGAAGATAGATGTATCCTAACCCTCTGTAATGGCTTTCGACCTTTCGCTCCTCTCCCATTCCTTCATCCTCGTCGCGCCTCCCAAGTAGCATTGTCTCGTCGATTGTAATCAAATTATAAGAAGCCAACTGAATAACTAAAAAAATTGACAAAGACATTCAAAGATGCAGAGAAGAGAGAAAAATAACCTGTCAAAACATGTCGAAACAGACTCTGACCAGGGGTGATAGCAGCGACGAACGAGGACGCGACGAAGAGAAACGCACCGGAGTAAGGAGACGCAACGACGCAGAGCAAGGGAGGCATAGACGTGACGACGCCATGTTGGAGATACACCGAAGCTAGCGAGACGAATCAGAGGAGCCAGCGATCGTGACTTTTGGACTCTGGAGTTCGGCCGTTCGAGACTTCAGGAGAGGCTGACTGGTGAGGAAGAGTTTCTGAGTGACATTGAAAGAGAACGAGGAAATAAAAATTTAGGATTAGGACTACCTTTAACGTGATTTGGAAAATTAAAAAAATCAGTTTCTAATCTTTTAATAAATTATACATTTATCCCTTTTAAAAATTTAATTATAATATAATCTAACTATGGTTAAAATAATAACTCAAATTAAAAGTAAATATCCAATTAAGATATGACACATTATAAAAATAGAGAAATTTATATGTTATTTTAGAGATGGTTAGAAAAAATTCACTCAATATTGTTAAAAAGATATACCTTATGCATCTTTATTTTCTATCACTAATTCATAATTCAAGGCACCACTTTCAGTTTTCATTCTTTGCTGAGCTTTGCACTTTCTTCTGCAATTTTTTCATTGCCAAGTTACTCAATGAACCACATTCCTATAAAAAATAATTACTAACCGAGTAATAGTATAATTGATTAGCTTTTCCCTGTATGTAGTTTAGCCTCCAAAACACATAGCAAAATTCTTTTTTTGCTATAGTTTTTAAAATAAAATCAAACTATTGTTGAGCACCGATGACTTGTTTTCTATATATAAACAAGTTATCGAGAGGTATTATTGTTCTATTTCAACTTAAATTTAAATTACCCATAAATATTAAAATCATCTACATATAAAAAAAATGAATTTAGTGTTTATAAAAAATTGATTATATTATTGCAGAAAAATTTGATTATTCTAATATTAATTATTTTACTGTATTCCAAATGAATTTGTGACTAATTATTTTATTAGAATAATATAATAATATATAGATATACATAAATATATGATGTTAATTTTTTTATATTTATAGCATTTTTTAATTTCAAAATATATCATACTCCAACTAAAATTATTTAGTATGACTTGTAAGATGATCGATATGACCTCAGTAATAAGACTATAATCTAAATCTTTGGTGACCAAAGACCCATTAATGAAGATATGGTTATGAAGCCAGTAAAGTGGTGGCCGAATTAATTCATATCTTATAATTACTGTATTATATGTTGAAACTTTTCCCCCAATTAAAGATATTAATTACGTATAAAACGATAGCAACCTACCACCTCTCTCAAATTTTTATTACAAGACCAGAGCAGAGCCTGCATCGTATTCCTTATCATATGTGTGCCATCAAAGAATTAATGCATATGTGGACTTACACTCAATACTACAAATAATAAAAATATATAATAACAATAATATTATTGATAATTAATGAAAGCACCTTGGACTTGACTTGGCACGTAAATGACGCTAGTAATAATTATCAATGTCCTTGATTTTATGCATGCCGTGTCTTCTCACGTAAAGTCGACATGTATATAATATTGGTGAGAACTTACATCAAATTAAAAATATATATTTAGTTCAGTGCTTTATGGTAGTGGTAGCTACATGGATTTTAATTGAGCCATATAACCTTGACTACAATGCTATGGACTTATGGTTGTCGCTGTGGGCTTCTGATGACCCTGAAATTATGAATTATGTTGTTGTATTCCTTTTTCATAATAGGAATGAAGTTGTAATATCGTGTTATGAAATTACATATTTTAAATATAATAATTTTGGATTTTTTATTTACTGTGTAACATAAATGATCAAAGTGAAACATATTATACAACAGATATAATCTGGATTTTTTTCTAATATAAAATAAAAAAAATAATTTGTTTCTAAAACAAAAGATTTTAACTTTATTTTCGAAAATACGATTTTTTTTGTAAGTAGAGCAAGTTCGTCGCACCTGGCGAACTCTATAATTTATATAGAGTTCGCCGCATCTCTGACGAACTCTAGGTTGAGTTCGACACACTATAAAAGTCAGGTGGATCCATCCTCATTCCGTTTTTTTTTCTATCTCTTTTCCAAAATTACTCTGTTCCTGCTCTCTGGTGCGTGAAGTTTGTTATTTACGACATCCTCTGTTTTAGATTAGTACGTTAATTAGAATGACTTTTTTTTCAAGGTAGTTAGAGTAACTGTTTATATATTAGTTAAAGTTACTAGTTAGAGGTTACATGTTAGTTAGAGTTAATGTTTACATTTTAGTTAGACTTTATAACATGTTAGTTAAAATTTGGATGTTATTGTTTTTAAGTACAGTTGCTGTATATTGTTTGTAACATGTTAATTAGTATAAGTAGTTAATCAATTGTTAGTTAGGTTACTTAGAATAATTAGTTTAAGTCGTGAATTACAAAGTAATTAGTAGAATAATTAGTTAGGTTAAGTAATAATAGTAAAAAATATGATTAGTAAAATTTAGGATTTAGTTAGTAATTGATTAAGGTTGTTTAGGGTGTTAGCTGACGGAGTCATCTAGTTGAGGTAAATTTTAGTTAGTAAGTTTCGAATATGTTATTTTTGGTATTTATTTGATGTGAAAGGAATTAAGTTAAGTATATGTTGTTTGATTTCAATAGAGTGTGGTTAGATGGAGCAACAATTATTAGGCTACGAGGAGACGCTCTACAAATTAGATCAGGTCGAGCACATTACTGGCAGACTTCATCGAGTGGTATACTTTTATTATTTTTGTTTATTTCATTATAATTAATAAACAGTTAAGTTGTTATTTTAGGTGTTCTTGATTTTTTTAATTTTATGTTTTGTTTGGTAGGCGCCTCGGATCTTGCGCACCAAGTGGAATTTGATGACACGCCCGCCAGAGCAGATTAGGCCATATCTCAGACGAGCCGGGTTTGAGTATGTGGCCTATATGGTTGAGTTTGAGCACAACTGGCCACTTGCCTCTGCGTTGATAGAGAGGTGGAGGCATGAGTCGCACACATTTCATCTACCATGTGGGGAGATGACTATCACCCTGCACAACGTAGCCTATCAGCTGGGGCTGAGGATCGACGGTGATAGATCCTATGAGTGGATGCATAGGTAGTTGGGAGCAGTACCATCAGAGATGGACTATTGAGGACTTTTGTCAGCAGTTGCTGGGTGTTGTTCCTGACCCAAATGACAAACAGTCACAGACCAAGTCGACTGTGAACCTCACTTGGTTTCACAGCACGGTCTGTAGAAAGCTGGAGTAGGACGCCACAGAGGAGCGTCTGATGAAGTACACGGGAGGGTATATCATGCAACTTATAGGGGGTATCCTATTCCCAGATGCATCTAACTCATGAGTGCACATCAGGTGGCTCCCACTACTAGAGGACCTAGAGACGTGTGGCCATCATTGGGGTTAACTGCATACTGATCCATCATCGGATCCCTGATAGCAGAACTATCATGACTTGCAACACCGTAGTCCATTATGTCAACATTCTGAACTTCAACTTTAGACCCCTCTTAACTCCCTTCAGGTGACATATTTAGATCCACCATCGTCCTTCTGATAGTTTGTCTAACAGCTCCACTCACCAGACTATCATCAACTGTATCTGCAGATGATCATCGACCACCTAACTCAACAAGAAACACGAATAATTCCAACAGATGAATAGTCCATTGGTTGTGCCACGACCTTATAAGTCGTGCGTCCTAGTCGTCACATAAACGATACCTAATTCAAAATAATAGAAATGTTTCTCACAACCATGGTCTGATAAATATACTAGCAACAGAGAAAATATAACTGTAATATACCTTTTATAAAACATACTGCCATCTACTTCGGTCGGATATCTGTAGTAATTTTTTTCACCCGTTTTGTCTCTTGCTATCCGACAGCATGCAATATCAAATTTTTCAACTCTTCTAAACTATTGACTTCTGATGTCATATAGGTAATTATCGGTTGCTCCGATCTGAAAACGATAGAACATTCTTCATCATACACTATTTTCCATCGTAATGAATGGATAACAATGAATTTTTTGACATTGTAAAGAAAAATGTCAAACAATGAGAATGAATGAAAATGGACAATGAAATTGTGGCTTTCTAATCCGCTCTCCAACAAATATGCTTTTATTTTGGAAACATAATATAGAATTCGTCGAAGGGGGTGGCAAACTCTATATAAATTATAGAGTTTGTCAGGAGCACGGCGAACTTACTTGTAAGATTCCAAATTTTTTAAAATTAAATAATTAGTTATTTATGAGTTATTATATCATATTGAGATTTTATTTTTAAAAAATTATTTTTAACAAAAATATTAAATAAAAATTTATGATTGTTAAAGTTTAATTTAATTAAAATTTATTCTAGTAGTGTAAATTATTTATTAAAAACTATTTTGATAGACAAAAATTTAAAATCATCATCATCATTGTTTCATTTAATTTATTTAGCCAAAGCCACTAAAGGAATGAAAAGAAAGAAATAAAAGACGTGACTTATGTACAAATGGATACATAAACTATGAAACATCTGAGTTTTTTATTTTGATTTTTTGTGATCCGTAACTCTAATAAAAAAAATTTAATTTGATAAAAATGTTTGTATTTTTTTTTTTTACATATTGATATTATTTTTGTTTCGTAGAAGTTGATAATGATATAGCTCTTTTTTTCCTTAAATTCAACTAATTGGAGTTCTAGGAGATACAGGCGATTTCTAACGTTTTCTTCTTCAACAACTCGGTCAAATAGCTTTTCCGAAACTTCGAATATTTTAATTTTTTATAGAGGTAGGGGTTCATTTTAAAATTAAAAGTTTTAATTTAAAAATGTCCGAAAGATTTATTGAATAATTGCAAGTAATTTATAAGAGTGTGGTATTTACTATTTGCTAAGGATTGGTTGGATTGTGATTGTGAATGATGTTTAATTGGTCTTGTTTGTTAAATTGAAATATGAATTGAGTTTGGATTGTTGCTGAATTTCTAGTCATTTTACTTTCTTAGTTTGGTTGATTATTGAGAATCGTGTTGTATTGATGATTGTGGAATCAGACTAGTGGATTGTTGAGAAAATAAAGGAACCATAAGGGTGGTGAAGTTGAATGTTAAAAGGGAAGTTGTGTCCGAATTTTGGTAAAACATACGAAAAAGTTATTTGAATTGAAAATTCAGTTTATAAGCTTATTTTGAGAAAATGTTAGCTTGATTTATTGGTAACTAATAAAGAATTAAAAATGACTTTGATATTGAACCTGGTTAGCTTTCAGATTTACAATGTTTTAATAATGGATATGTTTTGTTGGATTTATCAATGATTTTTGAGAGTTGAAAATGGTTTGGTAGAGATCCTGAAAGGGTGGTATAACCCGAATTTTAGAGAAAATGCTGCCAAATTTTTATAAAACTCTAAAATTTTATTTAAAGTGTTATTTAAAAGTAAATTTGATTTAAGAATATTATTTGAATTCGATTTATTAAGAAAAGTATAATTTTTATTTCTTTGTGATTGTGCCATTTATCTTGTTGTAACTTGCTTGTGTGATGAACTGAATTTCATGCCTGTGCTATTAGTTTGTGAATGTATTAAAGTATTAAGAATTGACATTTTGATTGAGAATTAATTATATGGTTGGGAGATAGTTAATATGACTAGTTTTATATTTAAAATATGTCGTGAGATTAGAGATTTTAAAAGAGGTAATTAATTAGCTAAACTCAAATCAAGAGTCTTTTTCAAAGGTTTGATAAAAACATAGATTCTTTGGGTATGTTAATTATTCGCATTTTATTCATTACTTTTACGGTATTTTCATTCCCTACTGAAAATGTATGGTTTGTTCTCACCTCAAAATCTTTCACCCTTTCAGTGTCATAGGTCTAAAGACTTAAAGTGAAACCGCGAGCAATTAGTAGGCTTTCTTTATGATTTTAACTACTTTCATAGAGTCCTTCCGCTTTTATCCTTTGATATTTTATTTTATTTAGAAGAGTAGATAAGATATGTTGTATTCGAATTTTATTGGATTTCTTTTATATTAAATTTATTACTAATAATATTTATGTGATTATTAGTACTTGTAAAACTTTAAAGTATGACTTTAAAGAATAAAAGCAAATTTTTCCGACATTTTCTATAAAACTAAAATGCGATAACAACGTAAAGGCTCAATATTAAATAGATAATAAAGAAAAATAGATTAGTAATGCCTTACTTTTAGTAATCATGACGTGCTAAAAATTAAGGTGTTACATTGTCTTAATTACAAAAAAAAATCGTATTTTTGAAAATAAAGTTAAAATATCTTATTTTAAGAATTAATTATTTTTTTATTATATATTAAAAAAAATCCGATATAACATTTATAATTCAACTAAGAAACTAATTTTTTTGGTAATTAACATTAGCCAAATTTTAAAAATTTAATTTTTGCTCTCACGTTCGCACTTTTTCTTCTCACTTTTCTTTTTCCGGCCAATACATACCTCACCCTCACCGCTACTTATTGTTGTTTACTTAAAAAAAATAAAATTAAAATATACATTCCGAATTAAAAATTTTAAAATTAACACAAAATTAATAATCTTCAAATTATTCAAAGGAACATCCAAAATCCTATATTAAAAAACATTAAAAAAATCAAATATTTATATTGAAACTTGTAAAACAATAAAAAACTATGAACATAAAAAATTTTATGTAATCGAACATCCAAAATTATAAATAATTAAATATTTAAAACCACCCAATATAATTAATCATCAATAACTCCAGTATAATATGGAATATATATGAATTAATTTGGGTTGGTTGAATAGTTAGCTTACTCGTTTATTTAAATAAGTATTGGAGATTTCAATTCTTGTGTATGCAACAACCCATTAATCAGTAATAAATTTTTAAATAGAGTTTAAATTCATGACAGATTAATTTTTAGCCTATCAAATTGAGAGATACCGTAAACAAAAAAATACAGAACATATATGAGAGACAATGCAAATATGGTCTCGCAAATTTGACGAAGGGATCCTTCAAATTTATTAAGCTCGGTGGCCATGATAAGTGCCTTAACCTATATATCCCCGCATCTTCGCTACTTCACTAGTGGATCCAATTGTTGTATCAACATCGTGATCAGATTTGACGGCACGACCACTTATCTAGAGAAATAAGCATTGGACTAACAGACTTGAATTAGTTCACCAGCTTGACAAGGGTCAAATTTACAGCTCCAACGGCTAAGGTAGACGATAATGATGGCTAGTTACTAAGGATAATGGAGGACTCAATGCATGATGACAATTGTTGTAAACCCTCAAAACTTTGAGAATTCAACTGAGTTATGAAGGATTAATTTTATAAATTCAAGGGTCATTATTCTCTGAAATTGTTCAGGAAAGAAAAATGAAAAATTTGATTTATGGCAAATTTAATTGGATAAGGATTAATTTTATAAATTCAAGGGTCATTATTCTTTGAAATTGTTCAGGAAAGAAAAATGAAAATTTCGATTTATGGCAAATTCAATTGGATTGGTAAGGGCATCTGATCAATAATTGTTTGAATAATAAAACAATGCACATAATTTGAAATTTAAAGTTTAAGTACTTGGAGAATGAAAAATTTAGATTTAAAGATTTGGCAGTCGTAATTTTACAAATTAAATCAAATCAAATCAAGTGGTCTAAATTTATAAAAAGATAGTATTTCCTCGAACTCATTTTCAAGTCGATGAGTAAAATTCTTTTGCAATATAGAGCAATTTCCTTTAATTACAGATAATTTCTATTTATCGTTGTTCCCTAAATTTTGCTAAAATTTCTAAGCCAACCTTAGCAACTTTTTCTAAAACCTAACCTTAGTTTGCAAAATTAATCACACACTATTCATGGGTAGTTAGCAAGTGCACCAAATTGCTTTAAGTAATACTACGGTAAGTAAGTATCATTTTTACAAGAACTAAAGAATTAAGCAAAACAGTGTTTAGTTGAACTTCTAATTAGATTGATGAAACTTTTTGTAGAAAATAGGAACTGGACGTAATAGTGATTAGGGGTGGCAAAGCGGGCTGGTCCGCCCCGCCCCGCCAAAACCCGCCCAAATATGGGGTTGGCCATTAATTATTAATCCATAAAAAAATTATAATCAACCATAATAATTTTTTTGATTGAAATTAACAATAATAAAAATAAGACATAACAAATAATAAGTCTCAAAATCTCAAATATAAGTGCATAATAATAACAAAACAAACATATAATCCACACATAAATTCTACCATAATTAAAACAAAACACAACATAATTCATAAATCAACAAGACACCCAAAAAAATCTTTAAATCAACACACATAAATCAATTATCAACTTCTAAATCAATAAAATTTGAATCTGATCCAGAAGTTAAAACACCGCATCTCCTAGCACCTTGAGGATTCACATCTTCACCTTCGCCTTCACCTGCAATTAGAAGAATACCCAAATTTAGAACAAGATATAAATACTTATAAATATTAAATTAGTAAATAACAATGTAATTACCATCAACAAAGCCTTTATTCCAATTGCGAGTACAAATCACAGCCTCAACATTTTCTGGCAACATTTGACTTCTATATTTGTTAATGACATGAGCTCCAATACTGAAGGCAGATTCCGATGCAACCGTAGTAATTGGAATACTCAATAAGTCACGTGCCATGATTGATAACTTCGGATAACGACTCTCATATAATTTCTACCATTCCAAAACATCTAAATCTTCAAAGCAATCCTTTGACAAAAGTGGCTCCTCCAAGTATGTATTAAGTGGATTCTTTCCACTAGAGACTTCAGATTGATGGTTACGTTTCATCAATTTCTATCAAAATAGAAATAATCACATCTTGTTAGTATAGAATAATGACAATTAATAAGAGAATTTAAAAATGTTAAACATTACTTACACCAACAATTGCGAGTCGCTTCTTGCTTGCACTTTCAGGGGTATGGGCCATGGATGAAGATTGAATACTAGGTCCTTGTGCTTGAACAGTTGGAAGAGAATTCTTGTCATATTTTTCAAAAAATTTGTATAATTTTTTTTTCACATGTTCCACCTTCCCTTTTGCAGTCTCAGCATCAATCTCTTCATACATAAGCTCTAAGGTAGAAATCTTAAGTCTAGGATCAAGAATAGCACCAAATGCAAGAATGACACTATACTTTTCCCAATACTTCTTAAATTTGTTCATCATCTTTTCTTCCATGCTCCTTAGAAGCTCATCTTCACTTCTCAAACTTCCCATCAAAACACATTGAATATGATAGACTTGTAGAAAATACAAATTCGAAGTAGGGTAAGATGTGCCAGAAATTAAATTAGTAGTTTCATAAAAGGGGTATAAAAATTCACATATCTTTTCAGCTCTCCCCCATTCATCAACTGAAGGACAATACTTATAAGCATGATCGGTTGCCTTCAAATACTCAAAGGCCTTCCGATACTTGATAGCACTTTCGAGCATAATGTATGTAGAATTCCATCGAGTAGTAACATCTAGATGAAACCCACTTGTAAAATTCAAACCTTGAATCGCTGAAACACATTCTTTAAACCTTATCATTCTACTTTTCGATCCCCTAACATATTTCACACTTTCCCTAATCTTATCCAATGCATCATGAGTAATTTTTAATCCATCTTGCATAATAAGATTCAAGATATGAGCAAAACAACGAATATGAAAGAACTCTCCATCACACAACAACCAATCATGCATATTTAATGTACTTTTCAAATGATCTTGGCATGTATCATTAGCAGATGCGTTATCTAGTGTAAGAGTCATAATCTTCTTTTCAATTTCCCATTCATTTAAAAGCTCAAAAATCTTGGAAGACAATTCAAATCCCGTATGAGGAGGAGGCATATGACAAAAACTCAAAATTTTACTTTACAATTTCCAATTCAGATCAACAAAGTGAGCAGTTAGGCATAAATAACCCTCTGTAGTGATGGATGTCCACAAATCAGAAGTCAAACAAAACTCTATTAGGAATGGCTAATAAAATACTTTTAAGCTTTTCTTTTTTTCTTGAGTAAATTTTCAACACATCCTCCTTAAGAGTATTTCTAGTAATTAGGCCTAGAGTTGGACTGATGTATTTTACCCAATTTCTAAATTTCTTATTATCAACAATAGAAAAGGGAACATCACAATCAATCACAAAGGCAGCAAACATCTCACGCGACACATGATTATCTATCTTGAGAGCCCCCATTTTATTTTGCATTTCTATCAAAGTTTGACCAATATCCTCAAAATCTATTTTCACGCACCTGTCCAAATGACGCTTAAGTGACGATGTCCCATATTGTTTACCACCAGCCTTAAACTTCTGTTTGCATCCATCACATTGAGCACGATCTATTCCATCATCACCAGGTCCAAGCTTTGTGAAATATCTCCACACATCAGATGTTACAGCCTTTGTCTTTTTCTTTTTAATATCTTCTTTCATTTCAGATCTTTCCATATTTTCAGGATTTCGTGTTACATTCCCGCCATCAACTTCCATAGAGACAGAATCATCCATTGCAGAATCAACAACTAAACCTAAATAACACAAATACATAACAATATCTAAATCAGCAATAAATCAATAATGTTGCATCAGAAGTCAGAACACATACACCAAGCATCACAGAAAGCAACGAAGTAAAAGTTCAAACTAAAGTTACCTAGTTAAAATGATACTAATACAGTAAATCAGTAATACTCTAATAGAAGCCACAAAAAGATAGGCAAGAAACAAGATGAATAGCATGTATTATTCACACTAGTACACTACAAACTTTTGGAATATTCATTAGTATCTCACACCCAGTACATTGTACATACCACCACAAAATGAAAAAAGAACGAAGATAAAGATGGTGAAAATATGTAATAGCACTATAGCAGGCTAGCAGCATGCCAGAGATATAATTTCTGGTGTAATTAATGTAATTCTTTTCTTTTTTTCTGGACTATTTCAGTAGATCATAAGCTTTGCATAAATTAATGAACATAGCCTTCAAATTACTATGCTTACATTTTCAATTCATAGGTGAATTTTAAGGGAGGCAAAACAATTAACAATGAAATGGTAGCAAAATTATGTTATATATATATACGGCCATCTAAATACAAATAATGCTTCTATAACAAATTCATAAATTCATAAACAAATTTCATAAACAAATCCACAGTAATTTATAAATTCATAAATGCTTCCTGCCTGCATAACAAGTACCAGTAAAACAAACTTCAAAATCCTTCCTGCCTACTCTCAAAATTCATAAACAAATTTCATAAACAAATTTTAAAAACAAACACCAGTAAAACAAATTTCATAAACAAATCCATAGTAATTTTCAACAGCATCAAAGAAGCTGTCCACAACCAAAATCACAGATTCATAGTTCCTTACTAAAAAAACAAAAAAAATAAAAATCTTTACTTACTTGCTCAGAGCCGTCGAGAGGCAGGGGAGGAGAGAGTAGCGCCGCCGGGATCCGCCGGAACACAGAACCACCGAGACAGCATAGAGGCAACACGAGACAGCGTTGCCTGGACTTCAGTTTGGTGAGGACAGGCGAGATGAAACAGCGACCGGCGACGTGACTGACCGACGACTAGAGGCAACTCAGAGAGAAGTGGAACGGGAGCGCGCCGCCACGAACCGCGACGGTGTGATGCTGCCTGCGCAAGAAGCTCAGGGAACACTTGAATACAGCGAGGCCAAGGAGTGAGGACAAACGAAGGAGCTGAGTTGTTGAAGGATGAAGCCGGGGTCAGGGTCCGTCGGTCTAAGGTCTCACCGTCTCAGGGAATTAGGGTCAGGGCAGGGAGTAAGGGACGAAGGGTTAGGCCGTTAGGGGCTAGGGCCGGCTGTTTGTGGAAGGAAGGGAAGAAAAACCTAATTTTCCTATTTATATATCACTTGCAAATTTATGAAATTACCTTTCAAAAAAATAATATGTCAGCCCGCCGGGCCAGCCCGCCCCGCCCCGCCTTGGCCCGCGGTTTTGGCGGTGCAGTTTTGGCGAGTTTTTAAAATTTAGTTGGCTCAAAATCTCGTTCCGACCCGCCGTTTTTGGCAGTTTTGGTGGTTTGACCCGGCGGGTTCGGCCCGTTTCGCCACCCCTAATAGTGATGCATGCAAAGCTTATAAATGAGAGAAATAGATAATAGATGGAGATTTTAAGATTTCAAAGATGTTTGGTTCTTAGAAAAAGAAATAATCATGTTCATTACCTTAATTTATGCAAAGATATTTTTACAAAAAATCATATATAATCAAACAACAATCCATTGACAATTCAATTTCTCTTTATCCCACCTAATCACCAATTCTTTGCTCAGTTAGTTGGCAAGAAGAGGTTAAACACAGTTCTGATTTAAAGTCACATAATTTTCAAAACTATTCCTAATCAATTGAAAAGTTATGAGAATAAGTTTCATGCTAATCCCAATGGTAGCTCTCCTAAGATAATAAAGGAATGCAAGACAGATTTATAATATTTTCTAATACTTCTAATCATTAAGAATAAAAATAAAACTCAATTTTTAGAGAACTATCAATGCATTAATCAAAATAAAAGAAACAATCAATTATCAATCTATAAAACTAAATAGAACTCCTAACCCTAACAAAGAATAATTAGTGACTCATGGAGAAAAAAAATAAAAGACGAAATATGCTCATGAATGCTGGATGCCAGATGATCGCTCATCCCTAACTTATTTATACCTAAACTCTAACCTAAATTTCAAATGTAAACTAATCCTAATCTTATCTTATCTAGAAGGATAAGATATACCTAATAATATCTTAAACTTAAAAAAGAACTAATCTTATCTTCTCTAACAATAACAAAAACAAGCTGCATTCAAATCTTGAGTGTGCGGGCCGAGTCAAATAATCTTGATAGAATTACTGGGCCTTAAATTTCGGCATGCGCGTTAAGCGCTAGGTGCTGGCATTGGGTGCGTACTCCTTTAAGTTTCTTGGGCGCTTAACGCCAACATCTAGTGCTAGGAACCACGACTTTATTATATTTTTGGGTTTGAACATTGTGCGTTAGTCTTATTTTTATTCGAAGGTGATGGGTGCCAAGGTTGGGTGCTTGACGCTGAGTCCCTGGGACTGAAAAAATCATTGGCATTGAATGCCTATTCTACTGGGTGCTAGGCGACCATCCTAGTTTTCTTTCTGGGCACGTACTCTTTTAAGGTCCTTGGGCGTTGGGTGCCCATGTATAGGTGCTGGGCATCCATCTCCCTGATTATTTCTATTCACCTAAATTCTTTAAATAATAATTATGAATGCACAACAAGTCTAAAACAACTCCAAATGACATAAAATAGCAATGAAATCTTTAATTAAGCATAAGAAAACTATTAAAAAGATATGCAAAAATTCACTAAAGATGTCAAGGTATTTATCACAATACCAAACTTAAAACTTTGTTTGTACCCAAACAAATAAAAGAATGTATAGAAGTTATCTTAGTGATAAGAATTGAAGATTTATTAAATAAAATTCTATTCAGATATTAAATTTATAATGGAGTTATAATGATTTATGTCATTACATGTGTACTTGCATTATTCTCATGAATCTTGCAAACAATAAATTGAATTTTCAGAAATCTAATTCGGATGATATTATAGGTATCATTTTTTATAGTTTCTCAACCTTGAAAGCAGCTTTCTTTTTTAAAATATTCATCACTTTTTCTTAATTTGGAGAAAGATATTTGTACTTTAACTCTAAATTTTTTGTCTTAAGACAAATCTTTAGTGTAGATTTTTAATTGATACTTTCAAACTAGTTAGTTTAAGGTACCAGGTGATGAAGAACCCCATGAATTTACTTACCCAAACCTCTCCTTGATACTATAACACCACAAGCACATAACTAGGAAAAATATTTTGATTTTTATATATTCCAGACAAGGTGCGTAGAGCCTCTGGACTCTAAATGTTTTCTCTCAAGGTAACTCTTTAATATAGGCTTTCAATCAACACTCCCGACCTAATTGGCTCAAGACATCGATTGATGAAGCACCTCTCGAATTTACTAAACCAAGCCTCTCTTTGACATAACAACACCACAAGCACATAATTAGATCCTAGACATTAGTGCTCAAAGCCTTTTTTTACTTTGATTTTTTCCAAGGATTGCCATAATATTTTTCTAGATTTTCTTTCCTAAATATTCTATCTTTCTCTTTTTACAGGTTTTGTACACATTAGCCAATCATGTAATCACATTCTTTCACATAACCCACCTTTTCTTATTTAATTTTTTTATTTTTCTTCAATTAATGTCACTTGGATGTTCTCTGACATACAAACTGCTAAAAAATAAGTACATAGAATTTAAACAAACTAAGGCAAAACAAAAAAGGAAAAAAAGAAAAGGGAAATAGAAAACACAAAGAAAACGTTATGTAAAAGAAAAAATAACCATCAGAACAATAAAGTTATCACTTTTTAATCCTCCTTATCATCGTTCTCTTCTTTCTTTTCTTCTTTGTCTAGGCTTTCTTCTGTTCTTCTCGCACTCCAAAGCTCTTGTCTCTCTTGTTCTTGCCTCTTCTTCCTATAAACTTCCTTTTCTCGTCTCCTTTGCTCCCAGATTGGATTGATAATGGCAAATGGTGAAATATTTTGTGGGTCTGATATGTGAGCAGCAATATAAAGATAATGTAACCTTTGAGTTATTTTCAATTCAAATTATTGAAATTCTCTATAGAACTACTATACATCAATCTCTTGTCCTTGGATTTTTTTTATCCTACTTGAGGTTTAGGTGCAAGACGTGGAGGAGATTATCTTTAGTCTCATCTTTCTGAGCTTCTCCATGGAGCCTTCTTCTTACTCTCTCTATCACTGCCACAGAGATTGACCGCTCTATTAGAATGGGAATGTCATGTTCAATGACCATCCCCACAGATTCACAGAGACAACAGATAAGGCTTGGAAATTCGAGTTTTGTTCTTGTGTCCAAACTTTGAGCAATGTTGCATATATTTTCACGGATAATACTTTTTACTCTAACTTTCTCTCTTATCATTATTGAGTGGATTAGTTGTAAGACCTAAGGTCTTACAAAATCAAATAAAAATTTTGTTTATGATTTATTATATTTAGATTTTAAATTTTATTTTATGAATAAAAAAATTAGTTTAATTATCTCTAATATTAAATTAGAATATTTATTTAAAAATAAATTTTAAGTTGATAATTAAATAGTATTTTTATAAATGTATAGTTCATATGGCTCATATGATTATTGGTATGGTGGATATGGGCTAGGATCATATAGAGGTATGGGCTTGTGAGTATGGTGGTTAAGGGCTATATTAAAGAGGGAATTCATAGGCATATGGTGATTGAGGGCTATATTGATGAGGGAGTTCATAGGCATATGGTGGTTGTGGTTGATAACCACAAGGAGGTCCACCATAACCATTGGATTGGTATGCATTATGGATTATGCTCATAGTATTCCAGAGGAGGTTGTTGCCATGAAGATTGTTCATATGATTGAGGTTCCTCCCACCTTTGATTTTTCTATCCTTGATGCATATCCTCATTGTAATTTTTATTTCCTACAACATAATTAGAACCAAACTCATAGTCAAAAGGGTGAGAATTCATAGTAACAAGAGAAAATAAAAACAAAAGCTAATAAAAAATAATAAAAACTAAATCCTACAACTAGCAAAAACTAACAAAGAAACCAAAGCAAGCTATTCACAATATTAACATATATACAATAACCAATAATAAGCGTACATTTGCAATTTCCCGGTAACGGTACCAAAAACTTGACGGAGGAAAATCGTCGGTTAGGAATTTTTTACAAAATAATCTCGTCGAAGTATAGATCCAAATCAACAATTAGCCCTCAATCAAAGTTTAATTTTGTTTGTCACAATGCAAGCCAATAAAAATCGAGAGTATTTAAATCTCGGGTCGTCTCTCAAGAAATTGTAGGAAAGTGTGCATATTATTGGTTATGGGATATTTTTGGGGTTTTTATAATAAGAGATAAGAAATGTAAATAAAAAGAAAGTAAGCTAACAACTAAGAAAGATCTTGGCAAGGGGTGAGAATTGAAATTTCTATCTTCATTATCATCCTCAATTGTGATGGTAGTTGTCTTTTGCTCTCACTTAGTTATCCTCTAACAATTGAAATAAAGTTAAGTGAACAAATTAACTCTAATCCACAAATCCTAATCAAAGATTAGCCGTAGTGAAATTCAAGCCAACTAGTAATCCTCAATCACCAATCAACAAAAGAAATTGACAATTCAAGAGTGCCTAATTACTCAACCCAAGCCAAGAAAGTAAAAATCTACACTAAAACCCAACCAAATATTTTATCAAACACTTGGAAGGTATAAAAATGAAAGCATGGTAAAATTGCAATAATAACCAAATCTAAACTACCAATTGTAAGAAAACAATAATAACAACTCAAACAAGCATAAAAAAACATAAAACATCAAATTGCATTAATGGAAATTAAAATTAACAAGAGTTCGTAAAGGTAGAAATGGCAACATAGAGAAATAAACAAGAGAAACTAAGAATATTAATACAATAGAACAATAAAATATAAAGAGAGTTGAACTAAAAACAAGAATTAAAACTTGGATCTAAGAAAATATGACCTAAACTATCCTAAATTTTAGAGAGAAGTTAGAGATTATCTCTCTAAAAACCTAACCTAAAGCATGATAAAAACTATATTATGACTACTTGGTTCATTTTTCCTTCAATCCCTAGTTCAATAGCATCAAAAATAGGTTGGATTGGGCCCAAAATACTCCAAAAATCGCTAGTCACATGTTGCCTTAATGAGTCACATCTTTTTGTGTTCCACGTATGCAAGCATTGGGCCGCGAACGTGGACATCTTAACACACGTCCACCATAAAAAAAATTGTATGTCATTGCAATCACCTCATTTGGACCTCTCCACTTTTGCATGCTCTTTCTCCACTTCTTCAAGCCATCCTTGCCTCCTAAATCTTAAATCACTCACACAAACACATCAAGGTATCGAATGAAAGAGAAGTGAAATTAAAATTAGCAAATTTAGGACCTAAAAAGCATGTTTTTAATATTAAGCACAATTTAGGAAGAATTCACAAAACCATGCTATTTTAGTGAATAAATACAAGAGAAGTTAATAAAATTCACCTAATTAAAGTAAATAAATACCATGAAATATGAATTCATCGAGTATTTGCTTACCGGAGGATGCCGTTTGGACGTTGTAATTCCCCAGCAACTTTTCAGAGGTGTATACTTTCTATTTTCTCAAACATGGTTGAAAAGTTTATTGAGGTATTTATGAATGACTTTTCTATTTTTGGTGATTCTTTTAATTCTTGCCTTAAGCATCTAGCTTTGGTATTGAAACGGTGTCAAGAAACAAACCTCATTTTGAAATGAAAAAAATGTCACTTTATGGTAACTGAGGAAACTGTTCTTGGTCACCGGATTTCAAACAAGGGAATAGAAGTTGATAAATTATAAAGCTGATGCGTGAGCATTTTTCTTATTTTTTTCCAGTGAATTTACATTTAAATTGTTGAGTTTAATCAAGAATTAATTATCTTTTAGTCACTATGGGTGCTACTTTGAGTCTCGTGCAATTTTGTTTATTTTAGGTAGCATTTGGCTGGATTTGATGGAGAGAAAGCTTGCACAAATGGAAGGAGCACAAGAATTAAAGAAGATGATCAGCGAGGAGCGATGCGTGCATGTACCTGACGCGTGCGCGTAATTTGGAGATTTGTGCAGCGACGCGTGCGCGTACCTGACGCATACGCGTGACACGTGAAGAAGACCATCGACGCGTACGCGTGACTGACGCGTACGCGTGACATGCGCCACGTGCAGAAAATGCAAAAAACGCTGTGGGCGATTTCTGGGCCCCATTTTGGCACTCAAGTAAGGCGCAGCTCTCTGCCAAGTTAGGCGCGGATCCAGTGAAGTCAAGTGGTCCCACGTTACAAGGCACAGATTATTTAATTGATTCTGATTTAAATTTAAATTTTAAAATAGGAAAAAGATATTATTTTAATTTTAGAAATTAGATTTTAAATTAATTAGGATTAGATATAAAACACAATATGATTCTATTCGAATTTACATTCCGCACTTTACAGTTTACCAGAATCCTAGTTTTCACTCTTTTCTATGAGCAACTATACCTCTACTGTTAAGGTTAAGAACTCTGTCTATTGTATGGATTGATACTATTATTTTTCTATTTTAATTCATGTACTGATTTATATTTCAAGAATTGTTTTCGTTCTTTATCTTATGAATTTGGGTGGAACAGAAGTACGACCTTCTTTCTAATTGAGTTCTTGTATAACTTAGAAAAGCTCTTTACTTGAACAACAGCTTGAAAAACAATTTCTCCTAAATTCTAATTATCTGGACTTAACGGGATACGTGACATATAATCCTCTTATATTTGGATAATTAGGATTTTTGTGGCATAATAATCAGAATTAAACGTCACCCCCTAATTGGAATCAATTGACCATGGAATTGGCGATTGATGAGAATTAGAGGAGACTAGAAAGGTCTAAGGAATTAGGATCTATTCACATATGGTTTGTCATGAATTAAATCTTGCATGATTAAAATAGTTAGTAAGAAAAGTCAATCTGGAAATAGATAACTCTGAAGCCTTGACTGCCTTCTTCATATTATTTTCACCTTAATTTATTGCTTGCTTTTTGATTCTCTGAATTACTGTTTAATATTTTTTAACTCTCAAACATTATTTTCTGTTTGTCTAACTAAGTAAATCACTTAACCATTATTGCTTAATCCATCAATCCTTGTGGGATCGACCCTCACTCACCTGAGGTATTATTTGGTACGACCCGATGCACTTGCCGGTTAGTTTGTGGGTTATAATTTCCGCACCAAAAGCCAAGGTGAAAGTAATTGAAAAACTACCACCACCACTAATGTTAAGGCAATAAGAAATTTCATAGGACATGCACGATTTTACAGGAGGTTTATAAAGGATTTTTCTAAGATTGTGAAACCTCTGAGCAACCTTTTAGTTGCTGACACTCCTTTTGTTTTTGACAAAGGATGCCTGCATGCCTTTGAAACTTTAAAAGCGAAGCTTGCCAACCCCCCTACTGGGAATTGCCATTTGAGCTAATGTGTGATATCAGTGATTATGCTATAGGGGTTGACTTGAGACAAAGACAAGACAAGCTTATGCACATCATTTATTATGCCAGTCATGTTTTGAATGACACGCAAAAGAATTACACCACTACAGAGAAGGAATTACTGGCTGTTATCTATGCAATTGATAAGCTTAGATCCTACCTAATTGGTTCCATGGTTATTGTTTATACTGACCATGCTTCTCTTAAGTACCTTCTAACCAAACAGAATTTTAAACCAAGATTGATCAAGTGGGTACTACTTCTTCAGGAATTTGACATTGAGATTAGAGACAGAAAAGGGTCAGAGAATCAAGTACCTGACCATCTATCCAGGATTGAGCCTGAAGAAGGAACACCACACCCCACTGTTGTGACTGAGACCTTCCCGAATGAGCAGCTATTTATGATCCAGAGGGCTCCATAGTTTGCATACATTGCAAACTATAAGGCCATGAAGTTCATCCCCAAGGAGTACACTAAGCCATAAGTTAGAAAGCTTTTACATTATGCTAATTTTCACTTGTGGGATGAACCTTACTTTTTCAAGAGATGCTCGGATAGGATAATCAGGCGTTGTGTCTCAGATAAGGAAGCATAGTAGATCCTGTGATATTGTCACGGTTCTGAGTATAGAGGCAACATTAGGGGCGAAAGAACAGCTACTAAAGTCCTTCAGAGTGGGTTCTACTGGCCAACCCTCTTCAGAGACTCACGAGAGTTTGTAAGAAACTGTGACAAGTGTCAAAAAGTTAGGAATCTCCCTCACAATCATGAAATACCACAGCAAAAAATTCTAGAGATTGAGTTATTTGACGTTTGGGGGATTGATTTCGTGAGACCTTTTCTACCCTCCTACTCGAACATATACATCTTGGTGGCAGTGGATTATGTTTTCAGCAGGTTTAGTGTCCCAAGGACACTGATTAGTGATGGAGACAGCCACTTTTGTAATAAACAGCTAGACTCACTTCTGCAAATATATAGAGTTCGTCATAAAGTGGTAACCTCCTATCACCCCCAAGCAAGTAGAGAGGCTGAGGTTTCAAACAGGAAACTTAAAAGGATCTTAAAGAAGACAGTGAGCACCTCAAGAAAGGATTAGATAAGACGACTTGATGATGTTCTCTGGGCGTACATGATAGCTTTGAAGACCCCTATTGGTATGTCCCTGTACCAGTTAGTCTATGGTAAAGCTTTGCCAGTGGAGTTGGAGCACAGAGCATATTGAGCAACAAAGAGAAAAGGTTGCTCCAGCTGAATGAGCTTGATGAGTTCAAGCACTCTGCCTATGAGAACGCCAAGCTCTACAAGGAAAGGGCAAAAAAGTGGCATCATAGAAAGATAGCTTCAAGAGTGTTTGAGATTGGCCAAAAAGTTTTACTATTCGATTTCCGGCTCAAGCTCTTTCCTGGGAAGCTCAAGTCTAGATGGTCAGGACCCTTTGTAGTCATTGGAATATCACCCTATGGTCATGTGAAACTTCAAGATAGGAATTCAGACAGCAAATTCATAGTCAATGGCCAGCGGGTAAACCATTATCTTGGAGACGAGATTGATTGCCAGAGATCCACCTACCTGCTAACATAGCAGATATGAATGTCAAGCTAATGACAGTAAAAAAGAACTTGTTGGGATGCAACCCAACCATAAGTGTCCTTTAATTTATTTTTGTTTTATTTCAGTTTTATTTTAGTTTGATTTCATTTTATTTTTCAGTGATTTTTAAATTCTTCCTAGGTTTTCTAATGTTTGTGGTTATGTACAGTGCTTAGAACAGGGACAGGAAGATTGAGAAAGAAGAACAGAATGCCCTGGAGCTAAAGAGGTTTGGACGCTAAATGTCAGGGAGGGCGTTTAGCGACAGAAGAGGAGCAGAGGATTATTACATTCCACGGTCCCAGCTGACTTCTGCAATTTCGTGTGACGATTTATTTCGTATTTTAATACCCACTATGTCTAACTTCCTCGCAATCGCATCGAACGATGCAATAGGAGTCTAACTTCCTCGCAATCGCATCGAACCATGCAATAGGAGTGCCAGTGAAGAGTTGGGGGATTATAAGCACCAGCCCTTTTTTATTATTTTTTTAAAATTAATTTTATTTTTTGTTAATATATTATTTATTTTTTAAATTTATTAGATAAATATTTTTTTATTATTTTAATATTAACATGACCTTATTTATATCATATTTTGTTAAAATTAAAACTACTATAAAAAAAATTTAAAATATTAAATTATAAAAACACACAATAAAGAGGTATATATATATAATTCCAAAAAAAATATAGTTCAAAAAATAATGATAATAATATTATCCTGATTCAAAAAAATTATATATAAACCAAAATACATATTAGTTATTTATAAAAGATAATTTTTACTTAAATGTTATAGATATTTATATTTGTCTTCATATTTTTTAAGTGGTCGGGCAAAATATAGATCTAAATCTGAAGAGGTCTTCATTTTTCTATAAATAATGAAAAAACAGAATAATTAAGAATGCTTATTTTTTTATTTTTAAATATCAAACTATAAGAATAATTAATAAATAAAATAGGAGAATATAAAAATTGTGTGCCTGAAAAAATTTTTGTAATTTATCATACATATTCTTATTAATAACTTTTTGAGTCTTGAAAAACTGTCTAATTTATTGACTATCAAAATAATTATATAAACGCTTCAAGATTATTCAATTAAACTGATTCCTTAATATAGTAGAAATTCAATTAATTATAGATTTGATAAAATGATTTTTAAATTAAAAAATATTATTTAAAAATAAATATAAAAATTTTATAAATTATTTAACTTTTAGGACGTTAAAAAATGATAAATTTAAATTAAATTATTTTCATAATTCTAATAGATACAAAATATACTTTTATTATATCTTCTTATTGTATCACACATTATTATTTTCTTTTACTATTATTTTCTATCGCACACTATTATTGCATTGTTCTCCTTTCTTATTTTCTTTTTCTTCTCGCACCTTCTCTTCACCCGATCGTAATTAATTATCACCAAGTCCCATTATCGCAACTTTTAATCTTGTCTATCACTTAGCTTTAATCTATAATTATTTATTGTGTTAACTTTTATGAGTCGTTGAAGTATTGTTAAAAGAATTGGTTTTTGTATTTTTTGAATATCTAAATGTATAAAATCAATAGTTTTTTCTTGATGTACATTTTAAGTTGTCTTATTATTCTATTAAAAAAATATACGACATAAAGCATTCAAAATTTTTGCTCAAATTATCAAAACTTGATGTCAGTAATCCTTAAAAATAATATCAAAATATATTATTTTAACTAATATAATAAAAATAGTACATTATTGTAAGTTTTTAACTAATAATTATAAAGTTAATTTGCAATTTAATATAGGCCCTTAGAATAAAAGATTGTCATTGCTTTTTACATTTGATTACTATTATATAAGTTGTACGTTTGTTTTATTGTGTAAATTAATTAAACTATATTTTATTATTTTATTTTACATATTTTAAAATAATGCGATTCTACTATAAAGATGATATTAATTTTTATAATCTAATATGAACCTTCTTACTATTTTGTTTGTCACTTAAATACTATCTATAAAAAATAGTTAGTTAAAGTTAAACACGATATAAAGAAAGTAAAAAAGAATTTTGAATTTAGAGTTCTAATATGTTTCTTAATCATCACTTGATATAATTCATATTTAATAGGTTAAAAAACTATCTCCCTCTCATATTCTTAACTTCTTCTATAATAAATTTTTTAAATTATCTAATATATAAAATATCACATCTTTATATTTACCTTAAAAGTTAAAAGTAAATTATATTAATATTTTTTAACAAAATTAAAATAAAAAGATAAAAAGCTAATGAAAAGAATAATATTAAGTTTGAGTTATGCTACGTGCACACCAAAATCAGCTACCAAAATCAGTCATCAGTATAAAATACATACTAGAATACAAATATACATTGAAAATAAATTAAACTACACATGTATTTATACACAAATATATTGTTGATTGATTTTAGTGGCTGATTTTAGTGTATAAATAGCATTTTTAATTAAATTTTATGTTCTTTTGTACCAAAATATTACAATTTATTAGATTATTATATTATCTTTGTACGACAGAATAAAAAGTAAAATTCTATATTTTCTTGTATGTGTTTGGATTTCAGTTTGTAAACAGGAGTTTGCATAAAATTGATTTTACAAACTTGATTTTGATGAAAAGTAAGTTTGTGTTAAAGTGATTTTATGTTTGGTAATCTTTATATCAAAATGAATTATAGTAAAGTAAATATTGTTTAGATTACACTACTCAAAATTATTTTTAGATAAAAAATTACTAAAATAGACATCAACTTAAATAAATTTTTTATATTCTTCTATCATTTTAATTTAGATATTTAAATAGATATTATTAATTAATTTTATAATAAAATTAATATTTACTTACTAAAATAAAAATAAGATATAAAAATTGGCAAAATATATTTTTATATCAAAAATAAAAATAATATATGAAAAATATATTAAAATATACTTTATTATATCATATTACTTATAATTTTTTACTACTCTCGATACTCTTTTATTTAATATTATTTTAAACTATAAATTTTCATTATTTATGACTTTATTCTTAGTCATAATTAGTTTTTTATTTACTTTATTCTTTTTAATGGATTAATAATTCATATTATAACAAAATTATAACAATAAATTAATATACAAAAATTACATTTACAAATTTTAACAGAGCCAAACAAAAAATAATTTTTTTTATACAAAATTAAAAGTAAAAATTTAATAAAAAATATATATTTAAAATATTTGAATACTAAAGAGACTACAAGCAAGGAAATAAATGGTATAATTGATAAGAAAAAAACAAATTCAATCCTAACGTAATTTTTTAAATTCAGAAGCTACCATTTCTAGCTTCTTGTAAATTAAGAACTTTTAAAACTACATTGGCATTTAGAAAAAAAAAAGTACCCAAACATAAAGAGAAAGCGTTCAATACACTCAAACGTGCTTTTCTTCTTTCTAAAGCTAAACCAAACACAACCCTTGTTGTTACTTATTTTACTTTATTTTTACTTTATTTTTGTTATTGTTTATTATATTATGATATTAATTTTGTATCATATAATAAAAAATAGAATTCTATATCTTCTTATTGTTACTTATTTTACTTTATTTTGGCTATCTAAATTAGCTTGTATAATATTGTGGAAGTTGAAACTGTTAAAAAATATATAATAGAAAATTTAGATTTTTATTGTGTTATTAGGTTATTTAAGAAAACTAATTAATAGATGTTATTATCCTACCACATCTTTAATGTTATATGTCAATCTAATATTCAATAAAAAATAATATTAATCAACGTAAAATTGATTAAAAATTCAAAAAATAATTAACAAAATATCCATAAGAGTTTTTTCACTTTACTATTGATAGATACAGATTTTGTTGCATCTTTTTTATATGCCAATCAAATAATCAATAGCATATACCAAACAAATAATATTAAATTAATTAATTTTGTTGCAATATAAATTATTTATTTTAATTTAATTATAAATAAATTTGCATATACTTAAATGTCAGAACTCTACATCGTTAATAGTTTAGGAAATAAACATATCAATATTTTAACAAATTATTTGCGTCTTTTTTATGTCAATCAAATAAGAATTTAATTTTGATGTTCTATTGATGTAAAATAATTTTAAACGTGTATCTAATTACGTAATGCCATCAAAATCAAACTCTTCAAATAATTAGGATTATATGCCAAACAAATAATATTGTAAAATACAAAATTACTAAATTTTTTGTTGTATAATTTATTTAATTTAATTTAAAAATAAATATTTACGTAATGAGAGTTCTTCAGTTCATTATTGATGATAGGTACATACATGTAAAAAAAATTAAAACAAATATCAGATAAAAAAATAATAATTTTTTTAAATTAAATTGAAGAGACAAAATTTTGTATGTGAAAGACAAATTAAAAATATATAAAAATGAATACAGTTTGGTAAGTAAACTGAAGAGAAAGAAAAATGAAGGTGCGTGAAATTAATAACCACAATAAAACAGCATGAAATTTGCAATTGTAGTGAATGGAAGCGAGGAAAAGATAGAGACGATATAATCACGATGTTGAAGGAAGGAGAATGATAGTAACAGTAAGAATACAGAAAAGTACACCTAATGATGAGATGAAAAGCACTAAAAATTGAATAATGAGATAAAAAAATTTATAATAGAACAGTGAGATCAAACTGTTGGTATAAAGTATTAGGAAATTATTTTAATTTCCTAATTTGTTTATGGGCAATACATATATTAATTATAATCACAAATTATGCTATTTCAAATTAAATGACTTATATAATGGTGATCTCATTTATTGTTATAAATACTAAATTGAATAAGTCATTATTACTTTTAATTTGAAATTAAATGAGAATAAAACTAGATATTATCTTTTGTTCCTTAGATAATTATCTTTTGAATTTTAGATATATTATCTTTTGGACTTTAGATACTATTTTATTTGGACTTTAGGGTTTAATGGCTGTCATGCTCAAATATAAATAGGCATTCAGGGTTTCGGTCCCCAATATACCAAAGTCGCCTTTGTTGCTCTTTTCCCATCAAAAGAGTCACAATTCAGCCGCCTAGGGATACAGAAGGCTTTGGTTGAGGAAGATCGAAAGAACTACAAGATCCAAACTCTTCTGATCGTATAATTCATATTTATGAATTCAGGTACGCTTCCGCATTCAGTATTTCCTTTCTTAATGATTTAACATGGATGATCTTTAGGTTAAGGAATTCTGAGAAAATTCCAACTAGTGAGTCTGCTAGCATATACTCTGTTCCTATATGTTCTTTGAAAATCTGTTTTTCTTAACCTTTCTCCTTGACAACTAAGAGCTTGATGTCTATATGCTTCGATTTTGTCAAGCTCTTATTGTTATCGAAGTATAGTATTGCCGACTTATTGTCACAAAATATCTTTAATAACCTTTTAATGTCATCTACTATACGAAGCTCTGTGACAAAGTTTTGCAAACCTATACCATGAAATTGGAATCAGAGTACCTAATGATCTCCAAAATTTTCTGATCTCTGATAAATAAGCATGTAATCCTTTGTTCTCTTTAGATAACAAATTACGCGTTTAACAGCTATCCAATGATCCATGCCCGAATTGCTCAAGTATTTATCCAACACTCCCACTATAAATGATATATCAGAACGTGTGCAGACTTGAGCATACATTAAGCTCCCTAGTGTTGATGCATAAGGTTTATCATGCATTTCTCTCCTCTCAAGATCATTTTAGGGCATTGCTTGAGACTGAACTTGTCTCCTTTAGCTACGGGTGTGTCCTTTGGTCTATAACTTTCCATGCCATGTCTACTTAAAATCTTTTCGGTATAATTCTTTTGTGATAATCCAAGAATACCTTGAGAACGATCTCTTAGTATCTCGATTCCTAATACAAAGAGACATCACCAAGAATTTTCATTTCGAATTTTGTTCGATAGAAATTTCTTAGTTTCATGCAACAAGCCTATATCGTTACTGGCAAGTAGAATGTCATCAACATATAAGACCAAAATATGCATTTACTCCCACTGAACTTGCGGTATACACATTCATTTATAATATTTACCTCAAAACAATGAGGTAATGACTTGATGAACTTGTGATACCATTGACGGGAAGCTTGTTTGAGACCATAGATGGATTTTCTCCTTTCTCTATTGGATCTCCTTAATGGCACTTTTTGAGGTTGTTGAGCTTTCTATATGGATTGAGATTGAGAAGGATTCTCATTATTTTCCTGTGCTGTAGCAGTATCTTGAGAAACAACGATATTCTCATTGTTCTCTTGTACTGTAACTGGATCTACAGTAGAATTCTCATTGTGCTCTTGTACTATAACTGTGTCTTGAACAATAATAGGTACAAAGACCAGATCATTGTTAGTTACAGAATCCTCATCAAAAGCAACATTCCTAATATCTCCTCCCCCCCCCACCAAACTCAACATCCTCAAGAAATCTCGCATTTTCCGTTTCAAAATAGATCTTGATGCAGGATTGTAAAACTTGTACCCCGTGAACGCTCAGCATAATCAACAAAGTAGCAACTAATTGTCCTTGAGTCCAATTTTCTTTCATGCGGCCTATAAGTTCGCACCTCAGCTAGACATCCCCAAATATGCAAATACTTTATACTGGGCCTTTTCCCAATCCAAATTTCATATGGGGTTTTGTTAACTGCTTTGCTTGGCACCCTATTAAGAATGTACACTGCGGTCTTTAAGACTTCTCCCCAGAGTGATCCAGACAAGGAAGAATGACTAATCATACTTCTCACCATGTCCTTAAGAGTTCGGTTCCTTCGCTCTGCAACACCATTCATGCTAGGTTTGCCTGGCATGGTGTATTGCAGAATAATACCACACTCCTCTAGGAAAAGAGTAAAAGGCCCGGGACGTTGCTCACGTGAACCATCATATCTTCCGTAGTATTTACCACCACGATCAAATTTGACAGCTTTAATTTTCTTACCAATTGAAGTTTAAATTCAACTTTGAAAGACTTGAAAACATCCAAGGCTTGGGACTTTTCATGAATTAAATATAGATACCCGTAACGAGAGTAATCATCTATGAACGTAATAAAGTACCGTTGTCCATTCCAAGAGACAGTAGGGAATGGGCCATATATATCGGTATGTATCAGTTCTAAGACATCTTTAGCTCTCTCGGTACCTAATTTCTTTTCGTTTGTCCTTTTCTCCTTTATGCACTTAATGCAGACTTCAAACTTTGCCAAATTTAGGGTCCAAGAATTCTATCTGACACGAGCCTCTGAATTCTCTGTTTAGAGATGTGACCTAGGCGTTTGTGCCATAATGATGCTGAATTCTCATTTAGTTTTTGTTTTATACCTGTTTGCAGTATTTTATTATTATAGGAATTTAAGTCAAGCCTATATAGATTATCCACCAAATGACTAGAGCAAATATTATTCGAATTATAAAAGAGACTGACTTTATTATTTTCGAATGAACAAAAATAACCTGATTTGTCCAAACGAGAAACAAAAACCAAATGTTGTCTAAATGACGGTACATAAAATGTCTCTAATAAATCCAAGTAAAATCCACTCGTGGAACATAATCTAAAGGTTCCTATAGTTTCAACTGCAACTATATTGCCGTCTGCCACATAGATGTATCTTTTAGCATTACTTGGCAGTCGGATCCACAGGCAACTCTGCATAGTAATACTTACATGAGTAGTAGCAGCAGAATCTACCTACCAAGTATCAATAGGTGCATAACTTAAACTAGTCTCAGAACAAACGAAAGTAAGAATTATACCCTTCTTTACACGCCATGTGGCATATTTGGTACAATCCTTCTTCATGTGTCCCACCTTCTTACAGAAGAAACAGGTTGAAACTTGATCCTGTTTCTTAGCATTTTTTCTGCTGAGAAGGCACATCCGCAGTAGTATCACGCTTTCTTTCATACTGAGAAGATGAAGCTATGTGAGCACTTTCAGTCTTATCTTGTTGTAGACTCTCTTCTTTTTGCACACAGTGAGATATAAGCTCATTTAGGGACTAAGTGTCTTTCATAGTGTTATAACTCACTTTGAATTGCCCAAAGTGTGCAGAAAGAGAAATCAAAATGAAATGTACAAGTAAATCTTTAGACAACCCTAACTTTAGTACTTTCAATTTTGAAGCAAGATGAGACATTTCCATAATGTACTCCCTTATGTTCCCTTTACCTTTATACCTCATGTAGACAAGTTTGCTCAAAAGACTACTTGCCTCCGCCTTTTCATTCTTTGTAAAGAATTTTTCAACATTCTTTACGAACTGTTTGGCATCTTTATCCTCAGTAATTGAGCCCTGAAACGCCTCAGGAATTGAGCGTTTTATGATTATAATGCTCATTCGATTGGATCTCTCCCACTTTTCTATTTTAACCTCATTGAGATTTTTTGGAGTGGAAGTGAGTTTCTCCTCTCAAAGAGCTATATCTAGATCCATACAATCGAGGACAATCTCTACGATATCCTTCTAAACTTTAAAGTTTGAACCATTCAGCATAGGAATACTGCTAATTTATGCAGAAACATTGGTAGCTGAAGCCATAGTTTCTGGATTAGAACAAAAGGAACATGCAGTAAATATTAGTTAAATAATGGGAAAAAATCCATATTGAGATATCTAGAACAAAATTAATTTTCAATCTTTGGATAGAAAAATTAATTGTAAGTGATACTTTCATTGCAGTAATCAAATATTGTCAAAATTCCTATCACACATTAAGCCTTTCTTTGGACCGACTTAGGCTGGGTTTGGTAAAGCTTTTTCAGGAGGTGCTTGTGCTTTTAAAAAGCACAAGCACGTCATTTTGCGTTTGGTAAATTAAAAAGCTCAAGTGCTTGTGCTTGCGGCTTTTAAAAGTTATGGGTGCTTTTGAAAGCACCTAGGAGGGAGCTTTTCAAAGTTGGCTTGTGCTTTTCAAAATTTAAAAGTCTAATATAACCTCATATGTTAACTAATTTTCAAATTTAATGTTTGCATTTATGTCTATTATAGTATTTTTAAATTTTAAAAGCTATTTTATCAAACACAATTGATGTTACTTATGTTTATTAAAAGTTGTTTTTGATTTGATTTATCAAACATAAATGCTACAACTTTTAAAAAGCCATCTTTTAAAAGTTAACTTTTATAAGCTACTTTTAAAAAGTAAAAGCTTTACCAAACTAAGCCTTATGCTGGGTTTGGTAAAGCTTTTTCAGGAGGTGCTTGTGCTTTTAAAAAGCACAAGCACGTCATTTTGCGTTTGGTAAATTAAAAAGCTCAAGTGCTTGTGCTTGCGGCTTTTAAAAATTAGGGGTGCTTTTGAAAGCACCTAGGAGGGAGCTTTTCAAAGCTGGCTTGTGCTTTTCAAAATTTAAAAGTCTAATATAACCTCATATGTTAACTAATTTTCAAATTTAATGTTTGCATTTATGTCTATTATAGTATTTTTAAATTTTAAAAGCTATTTTACCAAACACAATTGATGTTACTTATGTTTATTAAAAGTTGTTTTTGATTTGATTTACTAAACATAAATGCTACAACTTTTAAAAAGTCATCTTTTAAAAGTTAACTTTTATAAGCTACTTTTAAAAAGTAAAAACTTTACCAAACTAAACCTTAGACCTAAACCAT
>NC_029778.3:56718090-56721426 GCF_000817695.3 Arachis duranensis
GAAAAGAATATAATAGAAAACAATTGAGAAACAAATGGGATCAGTTGAAAGTAGATTGGAAGAATTGGAAGCAATTGAAAGGGAACGAGACTGGACTTGGATGAGATTCTGCTAAAAAGACAATTGATGCAAGTGAAGAGTGGTGGGCTAAAAAATTAGCGGTTAGTATTCTTAAGCTTAGTTTAGTAAGCATAGTAGCATACATATTGATATATATAATTAGTACTAAGTATCAATATTTTATGTAGGTTATTCCAAAGGCTAAAAAAATTAGAAAAGAAGGGATTCATCCAGATTTTGAGGCAACATTGGATAGGATGTTTCAAAGAACAGCTGCAACAGGAGAAGATGCTTGGACTCCATCTTCCGGAATAGTTCCTTCTTCAATTGAGAAAGATACACAACTTGAAGATAGTGAAGATTCTGATATAAAGCCTGAGTCTAGTGTTATAAACATTAAAAGAAAAAGGGAAAATTTCACTAATGCTAATACTTACAAGAAAGCAAAAAAAGTTGGAGGTGCTCAGAAATTGTCACACCAAATTGATAGACTTTGTGAGGCTGTGGAACGTAGGAGCTCCAATAAAAATGATACTTTGGGACCTAGTATAACTCAAGCAATAGAAGAATTGGATGCTATACCGGATATAGATCCACTTGGACAAATTTATATGTTTGCAACTCGACTCTTCTTGGATAAAGATAAAAGAGAGCTGTTCGTTGCCTTAAAGCATAAAGAAGTCAAAATTGCGTGGTTAATGAACGAAAAGAATGTCCAAGAGGAGAAGGAGAATAATTTATTTACAAAGCTTTTTTAAGATTTTTTTACATTCATTTTATAGACCATGAGTTGTGTCTGCTGTTTACATTCATTTGCTTGGATTTATTTATTTTATTTGATCTTCTTTATTACAAATAAAAATTACAATACTTTCCTTTCTTGATATATTATTCTATTTTTTTTAATCTTTGTATTCTTTCTTTTAATATAATTATTATACAGTGCATTGGAATATGGAAATTGATTATGATGAAGAGGAAGAGGAAGAATTTGATCGAGTTTTAACTTCTACAGCATGTTTGGTCTTCCAATATTATAATAAGTATATCTATAAAAGACCATGCATGACTTCTACACAAACAGGAAACAAATGGCTTAAAGAGATATTAGAAGGGAATAATAGCCGTTGTTGCAGCATGTTTAGGATGGAAAAAGATGTTTTCAAAAGACTATGCTATGATTTGGAAACAAACTATGGTTTATGTGCCTCAAGGAGAATAAGTGCAGAAATGCTAGCAATGTTCCTATTTGTACTAGGAGGTGGAAACTCAAATAAGTCAACTAAGGAGCGGTTTCAACATTCCGGTGAAACAATAAGTCGAAAATTTGAAGAAGTGCTACAAGCTGTGTGCAAAATGGCCATAGACATTATACAACCAAAGGATCGTGATTTTAAAGAAGTGCCTACAAAATTAAAGAATGATGATAGATATTGGCCTCACTTTAAGGTAATTTATATATTATTTATTTTAAAAAATATTATAAATAATTACCAAAAAAATTATTATCTTTCATTGCATGTGTTGGTATTAAATTTGCTTTATAGTATTTGTAAAATTAATGTTCTAATCATGTTAATCATAGGATGCAATTGGTGCTATAGATGGAACTCATGTGCCAGTGATTGTGTCTACTGAAGACCAAATTTGATTTATTGGTAGAAAAGGAATTCCAACCCAAAATGTTATGGCTGCATGTAATTTTGATATGGAATTTACTTTTGCTTTGGCCGGTTGGGAAGGGACAGCTCATGACACAAGAGTATTTTTATATGCAATTGGTACATATGAGTTGAACTTTCCAAAACCTCCACCAGGTAATACTTGATTATCTTTAAGATTAAATTATATACTCCATATATAGATTTAATTTCTTATCATGTTTTCTTTCATTTAATAATATACAGGTAAATACTATTTAGTAGATGCAGGCTATCCAGAAAAGAAAGGTTATCTAGGACCATACAAAGGAGCAACATATCATTTGCCAGAATTTCGTCGTGCTAATGGACCTTCTGGATACTACGAAATATATAACTATGCTCATTCTTCACTTAGAAGCGTGATAGAACGTACATTTGGAGTTTGGAAAAAGAGATGGAAAATTTTACGAGATATGCCTAGTTTTAGTTATAAAAAATAAATTCAAATTGTTATTGCAACAATGGCTCTGCATAACTACATTAGACGTTATTCTACAAGTGATCGTAAGTTTAAAAAATATGATCAGATGGACGTTGAGCTTGAAGAAGAAGATGGATATGGCGATGAAGGTGAAGCTGAAAATGGAGTTGAAAAAGTTGGAGATGAGTTTCTTGGAACTATGGAGATGGTTCGAAATAATACAGCATTAAGTTTGATTGGTGGAAAAAATTAGATTATAGTAATTTAGGTAATTTAATATTTTTAGTAATGATGTTTAGGATAAAATAAATTTTTATGATACTTATATAAAATTTTAAAGTTAAAAAATAGAAGAATTTATTTATTATATTTATGTTTATTATGAATTTTTTATTTTAACATTATTTTATTTTAAAATATTATATAAAATTTTAAAGAATTTGAAAAAAAAATTATTTTTTGTTATAAACATGTTTATTATAATTTTTTCAACTTTTAAAAGCTGTTTTACCAAACACAATTATGGTGCTTGTACTTATTAAAAAAATGAATTCATATAGAATGGTATAAAAAAAAATAAATAAACGAAGAATCTTTCTTTTTTATTTAATAAAAAAAATAAATTCACATATTAAACCATAATGCATACAAAAAATGTTATACTAAATATGCTAATTATATGGATGTGCAGTGTCCATAATCAAGAAATTAATTAAATTCTTTTAATTTTACCTATTAATAGCTCCAATAGTCGAAATCGAGACATAGACAAAAAAAATGGTATGCACATATATAAAAGAATGCAACATTCTTTTTTTTAATATACCTTTTGTATTTTTTATGTGTTCTTTATGTACTATTTGTGTACTTTTTATGCACTTTTTATGTACTCTTTTAGTTTCATTAACATATGCTATGCAATCCAAAAGTAACACGTATTTGAATCTAATTTCACAACCTCAAGTTAAGATTTAAATTAAAAGAAAATAAATTTATAATTTCTTAATGATTTAATCATAGACAGCTCTAATATCACTTGTTGAAATTTTCTCAAAATTTCTTAACCCAAATATCATCCCTGTTAAATCATTAAGAAAGGAAATACTGAATGCGGAAGCGTACTTGAATTTATAAATATAAATTATATGATCG
>NC_029778.3:56721445-56726364 GCF_000817695.3 Arachis duranensis
AGAGTTTGGATCTTGTGGTTCTTTCGATCTTACTCAACCAAAATCTTCTGTAAAGGCGGCGTATATTGGGGACTGAAATCCTGAAAGCCTATTTATATTTAAGCATGGTACCCATAAAACCCTAGAACCCAAATAAAATAGTATCTAAAGTCTGAAAAGTTAATATATCTAGAATCCAAAAGATAAGGAACAAAAGATAATATCTGGTTTTATTCTCATTTAATTCCAAATTAAAAGTAATAATGACTTATTCAATTTAATATTTATAACAATAAATGAGATCACCATTATATAAGTCATTTAATTTGAAATAGCATAATTTGTGATTATAATTAATATATGTATTACCCACAAACAAATTAGGAAATTAAAATAATTTTCTAACATAAAGTACTCACATAAAGAATATACCCAAAATAAAACCATAAGATCCACAAAAAATTATTTAAAAAAAATTATAATAGAATAATGAGATAAAACTGTTGGTATAAAGTACTTACATAAAGAATATACTCAAAACAAAACCATCCATAAAAAATTATTTATCACCCATAATTTTTTTTCCTCCTTTTATACCTAGCGTCGAAAATAACATTTGGCATAGTTATTATCTAATTCAAAAATTCACAAAAACTCATCCAAATAATTGTTACATATAGAGAAGCACATTCAAAATTAGAAAGAGAAGTAAAAAAAATTGAAAACGGATAAAATTAATTAAAAGGATAAATTGTTGGAATAAAGAATTAAAGAAGAGGTTACGATTCCTACCACTATTAGTGAAATACAGAAAGAAAATGAGATAGAAGAACATATGTTGATGTTAACGGTGGAAGTTCTTTTATTTAAAGTAAGGATAATGCTAGGTAATCAATAACTTTTTTGAACAACATGAACAACCACCAATCAAATCAAAACACACTATACCTCTAAATTACCTACCTAAATCTTAATATTAGAATAACCATTCGCACACTTATTGAAATGAACATCCGATATATCTATTGTTCACATTATTTAATATTTTCATTGCCTACCTATAATTTTTCTTAAAGTAACTTAGTAAATTTAGATACGAAAATTCTGTATTGGCTTTTGTGTCTTTTCAAAGAGTATTTAAATTGCAGATTTATTTTATAATCTGTTTATCAAATTTGATATATATGCCCATTTATATTTAATTTTAATAAATGTAGTTGACTTAATAATCTCTATTTTTATTTGTATATACCCTAAAAAACACATGTTTCATAACCCATCATAGTTAGAAATGAAAAAATGGCACAAATAAGTTACGTGGTCTGTGAGTGAGAAATACATAATAGCATGTGACTTAATAACAATATTTATAGAGCTTTAATACTTTGACTTCTTCACAAGAAACATGGTAGGTACCTTTGCAACAATATTGGCCTATCAGCACCACCAACATATGTGAACACATCAAGTTCGCCGTCGACCGGGACAATTCTCACCAAGACAAGGCACAGCAGATTGAAAAAGGAGGAACATATTACATTTTTCACAATCTCAAAATGAAGTATGTGTATGATTACATGTTACATCTACTAAAACAATATGCTAAACTTCAAAGATTTAAACCCAAAATACCTCAAGGAGTGAAAGAGATGTGCTCTGAGAGGATGACATGTTGCTTGCACAACAGTCCAAGGAAGAGGTACATGTATGAATCCTTTGTTAGGTCACCAAGTTTCACACTTCCATGTATGAAATGTTGCTTGTGTTGGATGAAATGTTGTATGAATCCATTGAAAATATTGATATGGTTAAACATCGAAAACATTGATACACTTTGTTTATGTTTTGAATTATATTGACTTACTTGTTTATAGTACTTTTCTTTTAGTTTGATAATACAGTGAATTTATTTATTAAATTTATATTTATCTTGTATGAAAATAGGTTTATTTTGTAATGAAAAAAATAAATTCTATTTTATTTTACTGCAGATTTTTTGTTTGTATTCAGAGTTTGGAATGGTTTTTCAAGGCTCTAATTACTGACAAAAAATCTATCGAAAAATCTGTTCCTAATTACCGATAGAAAATCCGTTGAAAAATCTGTCTCTAATTATCGACGAAAAATCCGTCAGAAAGTTTGACGTTCCATGAAAATGGAAGGGAGAATTTACTGAGGAAAAAATCTGCCGGTAACCGATAAAAATGTGTAGGTAAGTTACCGACGGAAAAAATCTGTCAATAAATAATTTTTGACGAAACTTTTATAGAGGGACAAAATCCGTCAGTAATTTCGTCGGTAACCAAAAATTCGTCTGTAATAAAGACCAAGTCTATCTATAAATCTGTGTATATTAAACAATTTTCTAATCGTGCATTTTATTTCTCTTAGAGATTGACTTTAGGACCTGTATTTATGTTTTTGGTTTATTTGAGATCATTTTTGATTTATAAATTTAAGATTAAAACTCTATACGATAGAATATTACATTAGTGCCATAAAAAAGTGAATTAATGAATTATATGTAGTTTTCATAATGAGAAAGCAGTTATTTGCAGTCATATTTCACAGCATTTTGTATTTAAATTGATTTATGGTTTAATAAGCTCATATTTTCTCATTTTAAGAAGCATAAATTTAGAAAAATAATAGAAAATTATCCAAAATTTTTAGATGTAACCTTTTTTGTTTTCTGAATATTGATTTATTTATATTATTTCCCTAATGAAACCGTTTTCAAGGAAACCTCCTGACTTTTAAGCTGTACTTTATACTAGTTGTTCCATGAATTAAATATCTAAACTTGTTGAAGTGTAGAGTAAAAAACTGGAAAATGCTTGTTTTGCAATTATATTATTTTGTTAGAAAACTTTATGAGGAAAAATCACACAAATAAAAACATCTATGATATTATGAATCACAATAGTACTTTGTCAGTCTAAATCTAAAATCAATAATATTTAGGAGATAATAAAAATTTAATTTAAATAACAAAAAATTATTTTATATAATATTTATTAATTATCGTTGAAATAATTGTATATTTTTAGAGGTAATAAATATGTAATTATAGATAATATGTGTATAAAATTATAAATATTATATTATATAAGATAACTTAAAAATAGTTTAATTATTTTTCTGTTGGTTCCTATAGTTTTATTAAATTTGTATTTAGGTCTTTATAATTTTTTTTTTCAATTAGATTTCTATACTACTTTTAATTTTATAATTTAGTCATTTTCATGTCAAAAATATTAAAATTAATAAAATATTTTTTTCAAAAATATATAATTAAAGATCTAATTAATCTTTAAAAATTATTTCTCTAACATTACGGATATAAAATATGGCACTTCATTATTGGATTTCACTGCATATCATATATAAATGCATGATGCATCAATCTATTGCATGCAAATTATATATTTGTATGTCGTACTTTCAAACAAATATGTTGTGTTGTCATTCAATTCTATATTATTGAAGGTCGCTTTATTTATTTTTATTTTCACGTTAAACAGTTAATATATTTGAAAAAGACATTATTCTATATATATATAATAAAAAAACCGAAACCAACATTAATACGGTAATGATGAAGTGTACCAAACTAAGCTATATAAAAAATTGATCTTAGAGGAAGTGGACGTGTATCTGAGTAGTGTGCACTAGAATTCTTAGAAAATGATAGCCTTTGTATGTTTTAGATAAGTCAATTAAGTTTTGAGTTAATAAGTTAGATTTTTCAAATCTAATACTATCTAGTCCAATCATATAAATATTATTCTCTAATTTGATATAGGCGTGAAAGTGCATATTAAAAGCATCACCTTATTTAGAATATATGACTATGATAACTTTTATATTTTAAGGTATTTCATATTTTAAACTAATTTTTGGCATGTGTTAGATTGAAAAGAAAGTTAGGGAAAAATATAATTGAGTTATCTGTTTGTGATTTTAAGATGGCGAGTGTTGTTCTTGTACAACTAATCACTCTTCTGTATAGTTCATCCACTTTGTGTTGTAGAATTATAACTGTTGGTCGGTTATAAAGTTTTACAATAAATAATTAAAATAAAAAATCATAACTACTAAAGTATAACATTTATAGATCAGTTATAACCGAGTTATAACAAATAGAACAAATGTAAATTATAAAATTAGTATCAAATTTAATTACCTATACTATACAGTTATTATTAGTTGTGATATAATGCAATTCTTTGATTTGGATAGACTGTCTCTTAACTGTTATTATTTTTGGGGCATTGAGTTAGAACATAGAAGTTAGAACTACTTAACATTAATATTAGTATGTAGCATGAATGCATGAAATGGAGCTGAAGATATATCAAGAGATGAGATGGGCAGTGGTTGTTCTAAGGATTTATTAAGGAGAGAGAAGGAACAATAAATTTCTCTGTTCATTTGTTTGGCTAACTCATATACTATTATAGGACTTGGTTGATTTAATAGCCGAAGGTGTTGAGAGAGAGCCTTTACTTCCATCAGAGAGTGTGTTAAATACCATAGGTCATCATATCCATGCATATAATAAGGATGTGGTTCGGTGCTCGTTTTAATGGCTGAAGAGGGTGTTGGAGAGCTTTAAAGTTCTTAGTTTCTTCAGTGACCTAATTGGGGAAGTTGGAGTTATTATCTTAACATTAAATAAAGAACCCTTTGGCATTCAAGGACCTTCTTCCCTTCAACTGTACACACTACCAACATTAATTATGCTACACCATATACATCTCAAAAAATATATTTATATGTTTTCAAAATCATATTTAATATAATTTTTTTTAAATAATTATATGGACTAGTTTTTTTCACATATTTATATATTATAAATTTTAAATATCATCGTAAAAAATAAAGTATTATAAATATTTTAAAGTATGTGTTAAATATATGTTATGTTTATAAATATT
>NC_029778.3:56727012-56762853 GCF_000817695.3 Arachis duranensis
TATTATTATTATTAGATAGAGTATAATAAAATTTTTATTTGGGTAAAATATATTTTTTATCTTTGAAAATTGGTAAAAATTTTAAAAATATTCTTAAGTTTTATTTTGTTCTAAAAGTTTTTTATTTGCATCAAATATACTTTTGACGGCTAAATTTTTAAAAAATTTAAGACTAATCTAACAATAATGTATGAAAATTATGCTTGATTTGCTTGTAATTAGGGTTATTCTTATGAAATTATTGTTGATCAGAAGTATATTTGATACAAATCGAAAAATTTTGAAATAAAATTGAAACAAAATAAAACTTAAAAATATTTTTAAAATTTTTGTCAAACTTCAAGAAAAAAATATACTTTATTCTTTTTACTTTAAGTGAAATCTCTTTTTTGTTAATACTAATAAAATAATTAGTTACTTAATAAATATCCTAAAATAATGAATCATCATATGTTAGTTATTCTAAAATATTATAGTTAAGTATGATTTTGGTTTTAAAGTATACATCGAAAATTTTTTTTGTTCCTAACTTTTTTAAGTATATAAAGTCGGTCCTAAGGTTTAAATCTAAATTTTGAAATTATCATTTTTACTTAAATATTAAAATTTTGGATCAAATTACCTATAACAAAAAAATTATAAATAAAAAAATAAAAGAAAAAGAATATTTCTATTCCTGCAAAAGGAGAAAAGAAGAAAAAGAAAGAAAAAAGGAAGAAAAAGAAAAAGTTATCCACCATTAATTTCTATTTCTATTTTTGTCGTTATTTCTGTACGATTTTAGTTCCTAACACAAAGATAATTTTAAAATTAAGTTAAATTTTAAGGATAATTTTTTATAAAAAAAATTAAAGACAAAAAATTTTCGACCTATAACTTAAAAACTAAAATATTATCCAAAATATTACTATGATAAGTTAAGGGGCAGTGGTACCTTATCTTGCTAGTGTAAAAGTGGAATTTTGACCTGATGTGTAATGTGTAATATTTTTTTCCGATAAGACATGATATGTAATAACATACAAATTAAACTTATTATAAATATCAACAGTCTGATAAATAGTCAAATACACGTACATAATTGACAGATGATAAAATAATGAAAGAAAACAGTATATATTCATGCAGTTTGCATACATCTTTAAATTTAGTCAATATAATTGAAGTATGGAAATTCATATTTATATCTTTATTCGTATTATTTACTGAAGATCAAACACTAAGTATGTTTACATATATTTATTTGTATTATTCTACATTTTTCTAATAAAATAATTAACTATTAAAATAATAAATTTTTTTTACATCAAATAAATTTTTTTGACAATAGTTGAATTAGATATTTTAGAAAAACAAAAATCATCCACCGTACCATTGTATTTTCTACATTTATTCTTATGTTGACTATAAAAGTCACTTAATTTGATTATAAGTATGAATCAAATTGACAAATTTAATTATATATTTTATAAAGTTTGATTATATTTATGTATGTAGTTGTTTTGTATTCCTATATATATAGGTGTTTAGTTTTTTATATTCATGTAAGTATGTAACGTAAATAAGAAAGAAAATTCATATTATTAAAAGAAAGGAAAAGTATAGGGAGTTAATAGAGTATCTGTACAATATGTATAATGGAGGTTTAGAGATGTTCGAGTCAGTAGGATATCAAATGTTTATTATCCCTAATACTGAATAATTATTTTAGATAATATAAATGTATTGTGTTTGAAAAATTAATAGTATTTTATTTTGAATGTTTATTTTTTAACTCGTATTAAATCAAATAAATAATTCATTATATACATTATACAAATACTCTATTAGGTCCCTAGCAAAATTCTAAAAGAAGGGGAAATAGAAAACAAAATTAATAAAAATTGTTAGAAGTAACTTATTGCTAGTATCTAGATATCGCATTGACATCATAACAGTTGTGATAATTAAATATGCATACATTTTTTTTCTCTTCAACTTTCGGATTGTCATGCTATTTGTATTAAGACTGCGACCACAATACTTAAAATAAAAAATATTTATAAGACAATAGAAACTCAGTCTAAATTAATCTAATTTTTTTGTGTTAAATTATTTTATTTTATATTTTATAATTAAAATAAAAATTTATGTGTTCTATTTTTACTCTTCTGAATTCTAACCCTAAAAACTGCAAATAGAAAATACATCTAAAAAAAACAGTCCTTAGAAACAGTTATCTATAAATTTTTCTTTAAATTAATCAGCCTGTGACAAAGAGCCCTAAGTATAAATAAATAGAACCGGAAATCAGAAGTTGAAATAATTAATGAATAAAGTAAAATAAAAAGATAAAAAGGAAATGCGTACAATAAATAAATAAATCCATGTTATGATGAATGAGGAGCGAGGCAGCTTGAGCAACACGTCATTCAAAGGTAGCCAGTAAAGGTCTTTAATTTCGTCCCTTGTTAAGTATTGTGTCCCCTTACACCCCCAACTATATAACCAACTTAATCTCACTCCTTCATTCACAATCCACATTTCACATTTTTATTTACTCACCACACCACAAACTCGATCATACACTATAAATTTATTGTGTTCAGAGGAGAACGTAACGTAACCTACTTACCTAGCTATTAAGCTATGGTTTCCTTTCACAAAGCGTTGCCCGAGAGTAGTCCTTCAGAGCTGAAACTTTCGTCAAACAATAATAAGAGAAAATGGGAACAGCCACTACTTACTACCGAAGATTTCTTCAAGGACCTATCAAAATCCTCAAAGATTGAAGCAAATCCTCATCAGAAAATCAATAAATCCATCTTTGATATAGAGTTTCACCTTCAGACTCCGCTACCTTCCGCTAAATTACAACACCACCACCTCACTATTCAGGTATATATATATATATATTCACGCGTACCTTATAGTTTAATTTCTTTTGGTTATTTTGTGAATTAATCTAATAATCCTTATTGTTAATTGACGAGAAACTCTTGGTAGTGAACATTATTGCATAGTCAATATTGTAGTTCACATTATTGCAAAGAAAAGAAATTAAAAGCTTTTAAAAAGTAAGAACATACGAAACTCAAACTAAGGTTCATTTTTAAAGGGTCTTATATATGTTAGATTTATTTGACAATCTACTAGTATTGGTTGAAATTGATTGTTACATTAATGATTTCTGAACATTCTTGTTAATTAATTAACAAGTTAATCTATCTTGTTGTTTCATATGGATCAGTCAGGGCATATAAATATGAGTAACACAAAGATGATGAACATGAAGAAATTGGATTCAAAGATAACCCCTGAAACGGGCATAGACCTTGAGCTGAACCTGACATGTGAATCACTGAGGAGAAAAGAAGACACAAAGAAGAGTTCCCCTGCTATATTAGCTGACGTGTTCAACAATAAGGACACGTCATCATCATCGTCATCGCAATCACAATCACCGTCGCCGTCATCTTCCTCACCGCCACTACTGCCATCTTGGTTGTTGGTGGAGGGAGAAGATCAGAAGGAGATGGTTGCAACGGTTTGCATGAGGTGCCACATGCTGGTGATGCTTTGCAAGTCATCACCTTCTTGTCCTAATTGCAAGTTCATGCATCCACCAGATCAGAATCCTTCATTCTTGAAGAGAAGCAGATGCAGCCTCTTGTGCTGATTCATCAATGCAGAAATGATAAATCTCATTATTAATTAATTAATCTTCTAGTTCTGCTTAATTAGTATTGGTAATTTCATTTGACTTTCACTACTGAATGAGTGTGATGAGTGGCAGCAGATTATATATATAAGCATTAAGATTTTAATTAAGAAACTAACATATATATACTATATTATTATTATTATTATCATAATTAATCATATCTATGTACATAGAAAAGTGGCTGGTGTTGATCGTTCCTACAATTATTGTGTATGTTTTTAGATGTAAAATTTCGGTAGGCTTTTTTTCCCCTTTTTCTTTCAAGAATGGAGGTTTATGAGGCCTCTTAACTATCAAATAGCAAGAGCACATGTTCTTTGTGATGTCATTGTAATTTCTAGTAATGAGAAGAACCGCGTTTCCCTAATTTGTTATTAACTTCACTTTGATATATATATGTAGCCATTTAACTACTGACTTTTCATTAATGGGTATGTAATAAACTCGTTTGTATGCTACTCATTTTAAATTAGGTTGTTAATTGTTAAAATTCCAATATATGCATGTTCTCTGTTTCGGACTTGATGAACTACTATTCTTGTTCCAAGTTCAACAGACATCATGAATATAAAGGATAACATCTCAGTGAATTGAATAAGAGGTCAATATATAACACATAAATAGTAAGAAGATACTACTTACTAGAAAACCGAAGCATCTGCTGAAGCAATATTTAAATGAACAACATAAAGTACTGCACAAATTGAATGAGATCATCCGCAGAACTTAGCTTTCTTTATTATTTATTCATTTTTTAACAGGGATACATGTCAGCCTACTATCGAAATTAGCTCTCTCTGATGGCCAAATTTGGAAGAAAAACAAAAACTAAGGGCTCATTGGTTTGAAAATATTTTTTCAATTCGGCAGTGTTAAGGAGACAAAAAAACAGACAGAACTTGTCTTATTTAGCATTTATTAATTATCGTAACAATTAATTAATGATAAATACGGAAATGTTTGGTAACCAAAGAAAATTAGCAAAAAACAGCATTTAGCATTTACTAATTGTTGCGACAATAAATAAATACTAAATAAGGCAAGTTTTGACTGTTTTTTCTCTCTCTCTAACATTACCAATATAAGGCAAGTTATGTCTGTTTTTGGCTAATTTTCTTTAATTACCAAACATTTTCGTTTTCAATTATACTATGTGTATGCCGAAATTCAGCCAATAAATCAATTACAAATATTAAATACATGTTGAAATATAAAATACGTATTAAAAATAAAAAAATGTTAGAGAATCATTAAAATTTATTATTTTTGCTCATCACAGTTAGCCACATCAACCCAATTCTTTTAGTTTAATAATCCAACAACATATTTTGTTGTTCGAACACAAAAATAATAAAATTTGATGGTTCTATAATATTTCTTTTAAAAATAAGTTAAACAATTAACACATGTATTTGTATCTAAATATATGATAGCTAATTTAATTCTCTATATTTTCGTTTTTTTCTTATTACTTTGTTAAAAAATAAAAAAAATGAAATTATATTATTTTTTTTTTATGACAAATCAACCACATTTCCTAAACTTAACGTGAAAGTGTAAAAGAGAAAAGTTATAGTAACATAACTTGACTCATCTCGTTCATCACATACCTAAATGGCTAAATTAGGTGTGTTTGGTTTTGATTACTACTATTATTTTCAAGAAATAATCATGTTGAATCTAAAATAATCTAAACACACGATCAGTCAAGTAAAGGCTATAATTAATGACAGCAAATGAAGATCTGAAATATGGCTATTGCATTAATTAGCTTACGTCTGTTATACTACTACTACAACATTATATTTCCAATCGCATTAAATGCATACATTGGATGTTAATATGTCTCTCTTATCTTCATGCACATTTACGTTTCTTGCTCCCATAAATGGAAGCGTTGAAGTTATAAATAGTTAATCCTTACATGCCACATATTAAAGAACCTCAATTTCCATGTTATGCAATTCCTAAACTCCCTTTTGGATGCTGGAGCTACCAAGTCAGCTGCATTTATGGCATGCTTCATTGTTTAGGACTCTAGGTGATGGATATAGACAAACTAAACACAGTTTAGCTAAATTAATTAAGGATTAATAAGTACTGCTATTGTGTTGTTCAATTACGGCGCTGTAGCTCGTCTCTAACGATGTTGAGTTGTTTTTTTTTCAATGAATAATATAAAGTGTATTTCGAATCATCAAAAATATAAAATATGGATATTTATAAAAGCTGTGTAATTAGGTATCTTTTAAAAATTGTCTATCATTCTGTTTTTAAAAGAAAGAAAAACTAAAAAATAAGTAACTTCTTATAAAAAATAAATAATTTTATAAAAATAATCATCACTAGAATTTTTTCTTTTGTATATGAAATATGAAATAGAGCCATTGATGGTTTGTATGATTAGTTACTAAAGAACATTCAATTTTATTAAAGAGGATTATTATAAGGGTAAAATATGTTTTTATTTCTCAAATTTTTAAAAGTTTTAAAAATATTATTTTAAATTTTATTTTTTTTAAATCTTGTCTTTAAATTTTTATTTGTATTAAACGAACTATTGACAACTAATTTTTTAAAAAGTTTAAAATCAATTTAGTAATAATTTTATAATGATAATTTTTAATGCAGACAACTCAAACATAGTTCTATCATTCTTAGTTATTAAATATTATTTTTGGATTGAGTCTAAGCTTCTTAAAAATTTAACTGTAAAGATATATTTGATGTAAATCAAAAATTTTTTAAACAAAATTAAAACAAAATAAAATTTAATTAGGAGTATTTTTAAAATTTTTAAAAACAAAAAATATCTTTAAACTTTATTTGTATATTTTTTATTAAAATAAATTAATTAATAATTTTAACTTCAATTTTTAAAATATATATTAGCCAAAGCGATTAAAATAAAATGAAGATATCATCTCATATTTTTTACCCACATGATTATACATGTCATCATATGAATAACGTGAAGATGGATGCAAAAATAAATACTTAAAAATAATTTCCTAGCTAGTTATCTACAACTATATTAATTTGAAATTAAAAGAATGAGATAATAAAGGGAGTGACATTGAATAGGATGGCCAAACTCAACTACTAACGCAAGTATAGAAGTATTTTAAAGGATGGAGTCATCACATTGTCAATTTGCATTTAGATTATGTCTGTTAAACAAAAATAAAGAGACAGATTCAAAAACAAAAACAGAGACGGATATTTACTATCCCGATTTTAGAAAATAATAAAACTGAATGAATACTTTGTTTCTTATACAAAAAAGAAAAAGACATTATGTTCTATCCTTATTTTAGAACCAATAAATTTTTCAATCTATAATCTCTATATATCTGTCTCACCGACAATATCTAAAACAGTCTTGAGAAGAACAACAAGTTATAATTTTAAAATTTATAACTTAAAATACCGATTGTTTGAACCTCCACTTTAAGGGATAAAAAAGGTGTAAGTTATTTTATTAATATAATAATAATTTTAATTATAATGAGATAAATATAATGGCTATTATTTAATAAAAAAATAGAATTAGTAAAATTTTTAAAATAATAAAATAAAAATATTTCTTTTCTTGTTTGAGAATAGAAAAATAGAGAAGCTATTGGTTTTTAAAAAAAAATACGTGACAAGAAAAGTAAAACGTTTTTAAAAAATAACTATTTTAGTTTTTTTTTCTATGCCATCATTAAAAAAAAAGGAAGAAAGAAGAGAGAAAAAGCATCCGAAAATATTAAAAGACTGCACAATGACTCAATTAAATATAACGTATGCTCATAACACAAAGATTATTAAGAGCAGTAAAAACGTGGTGTACCCATAATTTACAGGTGAGTATGTATTTTATTTATGTTTTTATGATGTGATAATCATAAATTTCAAGATCTTTTATTAGTGTTAAAAATAATTTATGTATTAATGAAAAAAACTCAAATTCTAACTGTCAGAACAAGGGTATAAAATTTATGATTATTCATAAACTCATTTGTTCAAGTTTGTATAAATCAAATAAATATTCGAAAATTCTAGCAGTGCAATTTTTTTGTGTATTTAGAATTATTTATAAGCCACTAAAATGGTCAAATTTGATAATGTAAAAATATATTTTGTATTTATTGCTATAAGGTATTTAAAGATCACACCCAAAAATAGATTAATTATTCTTATATTAAATTGTCAAGATTGCTGGTATGTATGTACAATATTAAAAATATATAAATATCTAAAGATATCAAATATTTTTTGTTCAGTGCATATCTGATAAGCAAATTAAATTAAATTAAAATTAATTAGTATTATTGTGTTGTTGTATGTTAATATATCACTCAAAAAGAAAATGCTAATATACTTTAAATGTTTTATTTGAATCTAAATGATATATTATTTAATTATTCAAAGTGTTAATGTGCGAGTTTGTATTATATTTGCAGTTTTCATGAATTTGTCTGACTCAGGCAATGAAATTGTCAAATTTAATAGACTTACTATGCTTATTGGTCTGAATAAATCCAATTTTAATTGAGTGTTATAGACTTAGACCTGATATTAGTTATGGATAAAAAACTTATTGAATTACTGAGACTAGTTTCGAAGAATACAAATCTCTTTATGAGACTTGGAATGGGTCAAGTAGGCTATATTTGAACTTGATGAGAATGAAAATGGTTGAAAATGTTAAGCCATTCTTGCCTAAGACAGACAATGCCATTGATTTCATAGCTAAAGTCAAGGAATATTCTTAATCGGATATAACTGACAAGTTCATTGTGAGCAATCTTATGACAGAACTGACAACTAAGAAATTTGAATGGTCACAATCCATTTATGATCATGTGACTGTAATGTTTAATCAGACAACAAAGTTGAAATCCATGGGTATGAATGTAAGTGAGTCTTTCGGTTTATCATGAATTCGTTTTCTCCTGAATTTGGTCAATTCAAGTGAATTATAATACTCTTAAAGAAAAATATAATTTCAAGAGATTAAATTCATGTTGATTCAAAAAGAAGGGAGATTAAACAAAATGAAATATCACCCTCTCCATCTCACATTTCAAGCTGGATCTAGCAGTAGTAAGGATAAATTGGGTAAAAAGGATAAGAAGAACCATGCTTCACTAAAGGTTCATAATGGCAATGTCCAAAAAAAAAAAGACGCTAAAATATTTTTTTGTAACAAGACTGGACATGTAAAGAAAGATTGTCCAAAAAGAAAGAAATTGTTTAAAAAGAAAGGTATATATTATGTTTCGATAAGTTTCAAATCAAATCTTGTTGAAGTGCCTAATAATACCTAGTGGATAGATTCTGGTGTAACTACTCATGTAAAACCGTCACCACCAAAATATCACGCTTTTGGCTACGCCACTCTAATAGCGAGGATATTACGATGACTTAATATATAACTATAATATGTAAGAGCCTTTACCTACCATCCTTATTGACTTTTCTTTAAAAATCGGTATGTATTATTTTATTTTTTTATACAAACATGCATAGATATGTACATATTCCAATTATCACAAGAAAATCAATGACTACTACAACTCAAGTAAATACCTTCATTTTCAAGAATAAAATACATCTAGTATACTACTATATACATATAACAAATAATACACATTTCTGTCCCTCTTAAAAAAATAAATGACAGCGAAAAAAATAACTAAACACAAATAAACTAATGCACGTCCAAATACTCAGTGAACTCTTTATAGACTTCTTCGTTCGTTTCTTGAAAAACATTATACTATAGTGGTGAGAACCTAACTCGAAGGTCTTGGTAGGAGAAGAAAATGCCACAAACTTAATAGAAATAAATGCATCAGGTTAACGCACATCTCAGAAAAGTTTATCTTTATAAAAGCCTGCGTTTTTTACTTATTTGTTTTGAAATCATTTTTACTTAGCTATTTCACAGAATCTAGCCATAAGAAGCAATCAACTACTTGAGTTGATACACACTGATATTTGTGATCCTTTTGATAATTCATCTTGAAATGGTGAAAAATATTTTATCACTTTTATTGATGACTTCTCTCGATATTGTTATTTATATCTTTTCCACGAAAAGTTTTAATCTGTGAATATTCTTGAAATATTCATTAATGAGGTAGAAAAATAATTAGATAGAAAAATAAAGGTGGTGAGATTTGATAGAGGTGGTGAATATTATGAAAAAGTTACTGAAAATAGACAATGTCAAAATCTATTTGCAAAGCTTCTTGAAAGTTGAGGCATATCCATACATTATACAATGCCTGGTACACCACAACAAAATGGTGTAGCTAAAAGGAGGAATTGTACTCTTATGGAAATGGCTAGGGCATGATAAATAATAGCAATGTACCTTTATCCTTATGCATGCATGCATTAAAATCTATTGCGTATCTGCTGAATAGCATTCGTAGTAAAGCGGTTCTATCTTAAGACACCTTATGAATTATGGCCAGGAAGAAAATCCAGTTTAAGACATCTTTATATTTGGGGTTGCCCAGCAGAAGGAAGAGCATATAATCCATATGAAAATAAGCTTGATTTATGAAATATTAATGGTTACTTCATAGGTTATTCGGATAAATCAAAAGGGTACACCCTAATCATAGTACAAGAATAATTGAATCTGAAAATGCTAGATTTTTTGAAAATGGTCATTTTAGTGAGAGTGAGAAATCATGAAAGGTGGATATTCGAGAGAACCATGTTATAACTCCTACACATGATAGTTCTTCTCAAGTTATTGTTCCTATTGTTGTGTCACAGTTACATAATATGCCAAGACAACAATATAGCATTCCAAACTCACTAGATAAACATACAAATGTTGAGCCTAATAATGATGTACAAGTTCCAAATGAGAAAGTGATAGATGAACTACAAGAAATCTTAAGAAGGTTACTAAGGCAGAAAAGGCTAACAATTTCATATGATTTTGTGGTTTACTCACTTGAGAAAGAGTACGACTTAATCATTGATAAATATCTAATATCTTCTAAGCAATTCATGGAATCTCACAATTCTAAAAAAATGGTTAAATGCTATGAAAGAAAAGTTGAAATCAATGGATGCCAATAAAGTTTAGGATTTAGTCGAGTTGCCTAAAGGTTCAAAACAAATTATTTGTAAATGGGTATTTAAGATTAAACTTAACTTACAAGGTAATATTGAAAGCTATAAGGTTATACTTCTTGCCAAATATTACACTAAAAAAGATGGCATTGACTACAAAAAATATTTTCACTAATTTTGAAGAAGGATTCTTTAAGAATTATTATGGCTTTGGTGGCTCATTATGATTTAGAGCATCATCAAACGAATGTAAAGACCGTCTTTTTCAATGCTGACTTAGAAGAAGAGGTTTATATGAACCAATCTCAAAGGTTCTTGACTACCAAAAAAGAAAATTTGGTGTGTAAATTGAACATATCAATATATGGACTAAAACAAGCTTCTAGACAATAATTTATCAAATTTAATGATACCATCTTGTCATATGATTTTTGGAGAACACTATAGACAGGGATATCTACATGAAAGTCAATGAGAGCAAATTTATTATACTCGTCTTATATGTTGATGACATACTTCTTGCTGCTAATGATGTTAGTTTGTTATATGATATAAAGAACTTTCTCTCTAATAAATTTCAAATGAAAGATATGTGTAATGCATCTTATGTAATAGGAATAGAAATATTCCGTGATAGATCGCAAGGTACATTAGGATTATCACAAAAAGGATATAAAAAAGATGTTAGAATGGAAGGTTATTTCTCAAAAATAGTTCCAATTCATAAGGAAGATAAATTTAGTAAAATACAATGTCCCAATAATAAATTGGAACGAAAAGCAATGGAGTATATTCCTTATACTTTAGTTGTTGGAAGTCTGATATATATTCAGACATGCACTAGACCAGATATAAGTGTTTTATTGGAATATTGGGTCGATATCAAAGTAATCTTGGAATATTCTACTGAAAAGATGCAAAGAGAATCTTTAAGTATTTATAAGGCACCAAGGAACACATGCTCACTTATAAAAAATTTGATGGCCTTGAAGTAGTTGGCTACTCAGATTCAGATTTTGCTGGATGCATAGACTCAAGAAAGTCAACTTTTGGTTATGTTTTTATGTTAACTGGAGGAGGTATTTCATGGAAAAACACAAAAGAATCTATCATTGCTACTTCTACTATAGAGGCACAATTGGTGACATTCTTTGAGGCCACAATTCAAGCATTGTGGTTGCGAAATTCTATCTCAAGGCTTCGTATCATTAAAATTATAACAAAGCCATTAAGACTTTATTGCGATAATTCTACAGTTGTTTTTTTTTCTAAGAATGACAAGTGATGAGCGAATATTTTATACGCTTTTTGATGTTATTTTTTTAGTGTTTTCAGTATGTTTTCTTAAGTTTCATTATATTTTTATTGCAAAATTCACTTTTTGGATTCTACTTTGAGCTTTTATGTTTTCTTATGTTTTTAGGTGATTTTTAGATGAATTTGGCAAGTTCTAGCAAAAGTTCAATTCAGAGGCAAGGAAAGCATAACAGATGCTGTAAGAATCTGATCTCCATGCATTCAAACGAGAATTTCTAGAGTTACAGAGGTCTAAAGACGCGTTCTCAACGACGTTGGAAAGCTAACTTCCAGAGCTTTTCAGCAGTATATAATGCTTTATACTTTTCTTCAGACAAGACTATCCAAAATGGGCGTTGAACGCCCAAACTACCCCCTGTGGGGCGTTCAATGTCCCAAGAGGACTCAATCCAGCATTCAATGCCATCAAGGAGCACAAGGCAGTGTGGATACACCCTCTAATGGGAGTTGGACGCCCAATCCATCAAGTTAGAAGCCAAGCTCAACCCAAACAATCACCAAGTGGTCCCAGAAGTGGATTTTCGCATCAGTTTACTTAGTTTACTTCATTTTGTAATTCTTAAGTATTAGTTTAGTATATATAGAAGAAAGATCACCCTTATTTAGGAATTTTGACCTTCAGCTTCACCAATCTTTATCTTTTATTACTTTCTAACTATTCTTTGTACAGTATGAGCAACTAAACCTCCTATGTCAAGGTTAGGAGCTCTGCTGATCCTATGAATTAATACAAGTACTTTTCTATTTCAATCAATGTGTGATTCTATTCTATAATGCATTGTCGTTCTTCATCCTTATGAATCTCAATTCTACATGAGTTCTTACGAGTCCTGACTCAGATAGTATTGAGCTATAACTTGAGGATGCATCACGGGTTCCAACAGAATTATCTGGATTAATTGGGTATGTGACATATAACCCCGTTAGTCAGGGGCAATTGAGGTTCCTGTGGCTCTAAGGGCTAAAACCATAAGAGCAGCAGTCTCTGATCCAGAAGATCCGATCTTGTCTGTGGCATTTTGAGTAGGATCAACAAAGAGATTGACTTGCGCGTGCTTCACCCTTTCTCAGATTTATCTAGTCCGTTCAGATGTTTGGTCTGGACCTGAGGAGATTAATGACTATGACCCATGGCTTAATCACTTACAGCCTTGCCATTGAATGAATCATTTATCGTTGAAGTAGAGAGTATGATGTGTTAATTTAGAATAAGAAGCACCGCTGAAGCTTTAACTATAGCTAATTACTGTCATTGCGTTCGATTGTTATTGCTTGTGTATACGCCTACAACAAACAACTACTATCCTTCTATTCGCCTGACTAAGATCTGTAGGATAACCACAGATTACGCAATCTGGCAATCCTCGTAGGGTTTGATCCTCACTCACCTGAGGTATTACTTGGACGACCCGGTGCACTTGTTGGTTCAGTTGTGTGAGTTTAAATTTCGCGCACCAAGTTTTTGGCGCCGTTGCCGGGGATTGTTTATAATTGACAAACTAACGGTTAGCTTGTTCCTTAGATCAGGTACTTTTTACTAGCTTTCTTTAAATTTCTCATTTTCATTAATTTTTGAAAACTTCAAAAAGAAATATTTTTATCTTTTATCATCTTTTTCTTTTGTTTGAGTCGTGTGTCAATTTTTAAGTTTGGTGTCTTTTTAGTTTTTGTTCTTTTCTCGAGTCTCTTTGAAAGTTATTCTTACTTTTCTTTCTTGGTGTTCAAATTGTTCTTACTATTTTTCTTGTTTGATTTTAAAATTTTTAAGTTTGGTATCTTTTGGTATTTTTCTTCCAAGTTTTTCGAAAATTTGTGCCTTTGATCTTTAAAATCTTTAAGTTTAGTGTCCTTTAGTGTTTGCCTTCCTAATTTTCAAAAATTTAGTGTCTTTAATTTTAAAATTTTTAAATTTGGTGTCTTGTAGTGTTTTTCCTTCCAAACTTTTCGAAAATTTCTTTTAATTTAATTTCAAAAATTTTTAGTTTGGTGTCTTGGTTGGTAGTCTTGTTTTTCTTGCTTATCTTTTCTTTAAATCTTTATCTCATATTTTCTTTATTTGATTTTCAAAATTTTGCTATCTTATCTTTCTTTTAAATTCAATTTTCAAAATTTTAGTATCTTGTTAGTTTCTCTTTCTTTTGAATTTTAATTTTTAAAATTTTTAAAATTCTAGAATCTTATCTTTTCTTTTCTCTCTCTTTTGATTTTTTCTAAAAATTCAATTTTCAAAAAATATTTCCTTGATTTTCTCTTTCTAATTTCAAAACTTTTTAAAATCAAATATTTTTTCTTTAAAATTTTTTAAATCTTATCTTATCTTATTTGACTTTTCTCTTTTCAAATTTAATCTTTCAAATCTTTTTATTAACTCTTACTTTTTCAATTTTCAAAACTTTTCAAAATCAAATCTTTTATTTTTAAATCTTTTTAGTTAGTTATTTGTTTTATCTTATTTCAATTTTAAAAGATTGGTATCTCTTTCATTCTTATTTCTCTTTTCTCTTTTGCAAAATCTTCTAATCTCTCTTTCTCTCTTCTATTTTTAAAAATTCTTAACTCTTTTCTCTCTCTTCTTTTTCAAAAATCTTCTACTCTTTCTCTCTCTTTAATTTTGAAATTCTTCTTTTCTTTCCTCTCTATTTTTGAAAACTTCTTCTTTTTAAATAAAAGACATATTCTTTTCTTTTCTTCTTTAACCATCTCTCTAACAAAGGACCTCTATACTCTGACATAGAGAATCCTTTCTTCTTCTCTTTTTGGTTTCTTTCTTCTTGTTTATGAACAAGAGTAGGGATAAAGAACCTCTCTTAGACCCGGATCCTGAATCTGAAAGGACTCTGAGAAGGCGTCTGTAACAAGCTCAGGCTAGCAGATTCGTAAGGAATCTAACAGGAGTCCTAGAACAAGAAGTTGAGGAAACAACAATGGCAGCTAATCCAGACAATGGGGTGACACAAGAAAGTTCCTAGGATCTTACACTGCACCCAATTCTGATTTCTATGGGTGCAGCATCTCCATTCCTACCATTAGGGCAAACAACTTTGAGTTGAAGCCTCAACTGGTCACTATGGTACAACAGAACTGCCAGTTTCATAGACTTCCACAGGAAGTTTCAAACAAGTTCCTATCTGACTTTCTGCAGATATGTGACACTGTCAAGACTAATGGAGTAAATTCAGAAGTCTACAAGCTCATGCTCTTTCCATTTGCAGTAAGAGACAGAGCAAGGCTATGGCTGGACTCTCAGGCTAAGGAAAGCCTAGACAGTTGTGATAAGGTGGTAAATGGATTCTTGACCAAGTTCTTTCCACCTTAAAAGATGAGCAAGCTTAGGATGGAAGTACAAACCTTCAGACAGAAAGAGGGTGAATCCCTCTATGAAGCTTGGAAAAGATACAAGCAACTGATCAAGAGGTTTCCTCTTGAAATGATCTCAGAATGGACCATGTTGGATATTTTCTATGATAGTCTATCTAAGATGTTCATAATGACATTGGACCACTCTGCAGGTGGATCACTCTACTTGAAAAAAATGCCTGGAGAGGCACAAGAGCTTCTTGACATGGTTGCTAACAACCGGTACATGTACACTTCTGAAAGGAACCCTGTGAACAATGGGGTAGCTCAAAAGAGAGGCGTTCTAGAGGTAGATACCTTAGACATCATTTTAGCTCAAAATAAGCTCATGTCCCAGCAAATTAACATGATCTCTCAACACTTGAGTGGGACACAGAGTTAAGAGGCTTACTATCCAGAGACAACCTATGAGGTGGATAAAGGTGATAACGCCTGGACCACCATGGAGGAGGTTAACTATATGGGAAACTCCTCCAGAAACTCCAATAACAATCCCTATTCGAATACTTTTAATCAGGGATGGAGGAACTACCCTAACTTTGGGTGGAGAAATTAGCAGAAGCCTCAACAAGGCTTCAGCAACAATCAGAATGGAATGAACCAGAACCGGTTCAATAATAAACCATTCGAACCCTCTCAGCAGCAGATGGAGACACCCACGCAGAGCCTCTCTGACTTGGCTACTATAGTCTCTAATCTTTCTAAGACCACACATAGTTTCATGACTGAAACTATGTCTTCCATCAGGAACCTAGAAATACAAATTGGTCAGCTGAGCAAGAGGATCCCAAAGATCCCTTCAAACACTCTTCCAAGTAACACAGAGTTTAATCCAAAGAAAGAGTGCAAAGCCCTCACTATAAAGGTCATGGCCGAACCCAAGGAAGGGGTTGCCATTCACGAGCTCAAGGAAATCAGAGCTCATGAGGAGACTGAGACAGTCACCTTACATGCCCCTCAACTGATAGAAGAATCTGAAGAATACTCTTCTTTAGAAGAGGATGAGGAGTCCAAGGAAGAGAAAATTGCTTGGTACTTAGCCATCCTCAGGAAGCTGAAAGCCAACTCCTCTCATACAGAGGCATTGAAAGAGGAAGATGAGCCTGTGGTGCTAGCCAAGAAGTGTAGTGCCTTGGTCCAAAAGAAGCTTCCTCAAAAGCTGCCAGATCCCGGAAGCTTTCTGATCCCCTGCACTATAGGGACTATCACCTTTGAGAAGGAATTATGTGACCTTGGTTCAAGCATCAATCTAATGCCTCTATCTGTGATGAAGAGGCTAAGAATACTTAAAGTGCAAAATGCCAAGATCTTATTGGAGATGGCAGACAAGTCCCTGAAAAGGGCGTATGGCATGGTAAAAAATGTCCTAGTAAAGGTTGAAGACCTTTACATCCCTGCTGATTTCATAATCTTAGATAATGGGGAGGATAGAGATGAATCTATAATCCTTGAAAGGCCTTTCTTAACCACTGCCAAGGCCATACTTGATGTAGAAAGAGGAGAGCTAGTCCTTAGACTACAGGAGGATCATATCTTATTCAAGATCCCTAATCCTCGATCTCCCTCTGACAGAGTTGGTACCATTGTGCAGCACATTGTGTTTCAGCATTCCCTCTAAGTGCAAAGCTTTACAGCACCCCCAGACACTAACTCTAAGGTTAGTGTTGGGGAACCATCATCAAGTATAGAGAAGGAAGGTACTAAAAAGAAGGTACCTAAAGGCTGGAGGAACAAGAAGATCCCTACTGAAGGCCTCTCACCTGGCATGATAGTTGTCTTCACCCAAAGTCTAGTCCTTCCATACACAGTGAGTAGAATCCTATCTCTAGAGCATGTGGAGCTTATTCATGAGAGCACAGGAAAGAAGTTTACTGTAAGGGAGAAATTCTGAGCCCCCACCTATCTCCATGATAGAGTTGTCCGTCATGCTAATGACGGTAAAGGAGCACTTGTTGGGAGGCAACCCAACCATAATTAGAGTAATAATATTTTATTTCTTGTCATTTGATTTTGTTTAATTTATTCTCGTTAGTTTTTCCCGTGCCTTTTGATGTTTATGATCATGTACAACACTTAAAGAGTAACAGAAGCTTGTAAAACTGGAAACAGAACACCCTAGAGTAATCCCCTTGCTGGCGTTGAACGTTAGACAAGGAGGGATATGTGTGTTCAATGCCATAAGGGTACAAGGAGCTGGCGTTGAACGCCAGGAAGGGAGCATCCTGGGCATTTAACGCCCCAAAAGGAGAGAAGCCTGGCGTTGAACGCCAAAAAGGGGGTACCCTGGGCGTTCAACGCCCCATAGGGGGCAGGCAGATTGAGTTTGCAACCTTCTTAGCTAAGTGGGTTCCACAGAATTTCCACCTACCCCACCTTCTTCTCTCTCCTACTTTCCCTCTTTCCCACACACACTCTTCCCTATACACCCTCAACCAATCAAATCCACATCACCTTTCCTCTTCCAATACCCTTTATCACTCCCATTATTCTTCCCTCCCTCATAACCGAACCCTAACCCTCCCACCCCTATAAATACCCCTTCATTGCTCTCATCATCTTCACACTCTATTATTCTTCCCTTATACACTTTAAACACTATTCACCTTCCTCACCCACCACTTGGCTGAAGGTTTCTCTTCCTTTCCTCCTCTATAATTCTTCTTCCTTCTACTTCTTTCTTCTTTTTTTACTACTATTTGCTCGAGGACGAGCAAAGTTCTTAAGTTTGGTATTATAAAAGCTTTGCTTTTTGACTTCTACCACTCATAAGTATGGCACCCATGGTCGGTGAAGCCTCAAGGAAGAGAAAGGGAAATGCTCCTGCTTCTTCTACTGAACCTTGGGAAATGAAGAGATTCCTCACCAAGGCTCATCAAGACCACTTCTATGATGTGGTGGCAAAGAAAAGGGTGATCCCCGAGATTCCCTTTAGGCTAAAAAAGGATGAGTACCCAGAAATCCAACAAGAAATCTGGAGAAGAGATTGGAAAGTACTAACCAATCCTATCTCGGAGGTTGGAATACTAATGGCGCAAGAATTTTATGCTAATGCTTGGGTCACCAAGAATCATGATACTAGTGTGAACCCACAGCCAAAGAATTGGCACACCATGGTGAGAGAGCAACTCCTGGACTTCAGCCCGAAAAGTATAAGAGTGGCGCTCAAGCTAACACAAATGCTAGGAGACCCACACTCTTACACCAAAAGGGTCAACTATGATCAGAGGTGGGAGCAAGTGCTTACTGACATCTGTGTAGAGGGAGCCAATGGAGGCTAGATGCCTAAGGCAGGCCCTACCAACTGAGTAGGCTTGACCTCAAGCCTGTAGCTAAAGGATAGTTGGAGTTTATCCAACGCTCCATCATCCCTACAAGTAACCGATCTGAGGTTACTATTGACTGAGCAATAATGATTCATTGCATTATGCTTGGCAATGAGGTGGAGGTATATGAGGTGATACCTCGAGATCTGTACAAGGTGGCAAAAAAACCCTCCACCCAAGCAAGGCTGGTGTTTCCACATCTCATATGTCACTTATGCAATTCAGTAGGAATTGTCATAGAAGAAGACATCCCTATTGAGAAGGACAAGCCCATCACAAAAAGAAAGATGGAGCATGTTAGAGAGCAGCACATGCACCATATCAAGAGCCTGTGTAACCGCCTCCACCAGAGATCCCTGAGATACCTCAAGGGATGTATTTTCCTCTGTGAAATTATTGGGATCAACTGCATATCTTAATAGGAAAGCTGAGCTCAAACATGGAGCAGCTGAGAGTGGATCACACTGAGCATGCCACTACCCTCCATGAAATGAGAGAAGATCAGAGAAGGATGATGGAGGAGCAATAGAGGCAAGGGCATGAGATAAAGGAGATCAAACGCTCCATTGGATTCTCCAGGGGAAGCAGTAGCCGCCGCCACTGAGGTTGTTAAGTCCCATTATATCTCTCTATTTTATTTCTATTTTTACTGTACTTTTATTTATTGTCTGTTTTCTTTTTCAAGTCATGATCACAAGTAGTCACTTTCTAGTTTTATTTTTTGTTTGTGTGATAAGCTATCCATTGTATCATCACCATGCTTAAAAAGAAAAATTTATTTGAAAAAGAAATAGTGAGATGCAAGAATCAAGAAAAGCTAAACTAAGAGAATCAATAATATCATCTGAATTCTAGTTCTAAGAGAAGCCAATACTTCTGAGCTCCAAAGGAAAGTGAGATGCCAAAATTGTTCAGAAGTAAAGAGCTATTAGTCTCGCTCATCATTTGGAATTGAGCTTCATTGAAAAACTTTAAGACTTATTGTATATCTCTCTTCTTTTTGGTTGCTTGAGGACAAGCAATAGTTTAAGTTTGGTGTTCTGATGAGCGGATATTTTATATGCTTTTTTATGTTATTTTCTTAGTATTTTCAGTATTTTTTGTTGATTTTCATTATGTTATTATTGCAAAATTCACTTTTTGGATTCTACTTTGAGATTTTATGTTTTCTTATGGTTTTAGGTGATTTTTTGATGAATTTGGCAAGTTCTAACAAAAGTTCGATTCAGAGGCAAGGAAAGCATAGCAGATGCTATCAGAATCTGACCTCCGTGCATTCAAATAAGCATTTTTAGAGCTACAAAGGTCCAAAAGATGCATTCTTAACGGTGTTGGAAAGATAGCTTCCAGAGATTTCCAGCAATATATAATGGTCTATACTTTTTTCCAGATGGGACAGTCCAAAATGGGCATTGAACGTCCAAACTACCCATGTGGGGCGTTCAACACCCCAAGAAGACTCAATCGAGCATTCAACGCCATCTAGGAGCATAAGGCAGCATGGATACACCCCCTAATGGGCATTCGATGCCCACTCCTTCAAGTTAGAAGCCCAGCTCAGCCCAAACCCTCATCAAGTGGGCTCAAAAGTGAATTTTCGCATCAGTTTACTTAGTTTACTTCATTTTGTAATTCTAAAGTATTAGTTTAGTATATATAGAAGAAAGATCACCCTTGTTAGGACTTTTGATCTTCAGCTTCACCAATCTTTATCTTTTATTATGTTCGAACTATTCTCTGTACAATATAAGCAACTAAACCTCCTAGGTTAAGGTTAGGAGCTTTGCTGATTCCTATGAATTAATACATGTACTTTTCTATTTCAGTCAACGTGTGATTTTATTCTATGATGCATTGTCATTCTTCATCCTTATGAATCTCGATTCTACATGAGTTCTTATGAGTCCTGACCCGGATAGTATTGAGCTACAGCTTGAGGATGGATCACGAGTTCCAAAAGAAATATCTGGATTAATTGGGTATGTGACATATAATCCCATTAGTTAGGGAAAACTGAGGTTCCTGCGGCTCTAAGGGCTAGAACCATAAGAGCAGTAGTCTCTGATCCGGAAGATCCGAACTTGTCTGTGGCGTTTTGAGTAGGATCAACAAAGAGATTGACTTGCGCATGCTTCACCCTCTCTCAGATTGATCTAGTCTGTTCGGATGTTTGGTCTGGACCTAAGGAGATTAATGAGCACGACCCATGGCTTAATCACTTACAACCTTGCCATTGAATGAATCATTCATCGTTGAAGTAGAGAGTATGACGTGTTAATTTAGAATAAGAAGCACCTCTGAAGCCTTAACTACAGCTAATTACTTTCTTTGTGTTCGATTGTTATTGCTTGTTTATGCGCCTACAACAAACAACTACTATTCTTCTATTCGTCTAACTAAGATCTGCAGGATAACCACAAATTACTCAATCTGGCAATTCTCGTGGGATTCGACCTTCACTCACCTGAAGTATTACTTGGACGACCCGGTACACTTGTCAGTTCAGTTATGCAAATTTAAATTTCGTGCACCAACAAGTACTTTAAGGGTGTAAAACACATGGATTTAATGTACTTGACAGTTAAAGAAGAAGATCAGAAACAAAAAGTATCTATTGAGCATATTGTTACTGATATGATAATAGCGAATCCATTAATTAAGGGATTACCACCCAAAATATTTTCTAGTCATGCAATACGGACGGGCATAATTGATAAGTCCTTATTACCATAAAAATATAATATATATGCATATGTATGACTATATGTTTTGCTTACTTTGTTATGACACTTGTGAATTCAATTAAAGTTATGTTTCTACTTACTCACTGATTATCATATTAAGGTAATTACATGTAATGTTTGGACTGATAACATATTACTATATATCTCTTCATATAAAAGTTGAGTTGAGTTGATTTTGTGATACATAGAAGAAACCATGTTACTAATAGACATATACCGCCATAAACCAATTAATTCAACTCAAGTAAGAATGACTATTTAATTATTTCAACATAAAGTATTACGCTTTATGGTTGTTGAATCTTCAAGTTACACATAGACCAAATGGAAGATTGTAAGTTATTTTATTAAAATAATAATATGATCAATGTAATTAATGGAAGATTGTAAGTTATTTAATTATAAAACTCATTTTAATTATTGTAAAATAAAGATGATGGCTATTACTCAATAAAAGAGTAGAATTAGTGGAATTTTTAAATAATAAAATAAAATATATCTCTTTTTAAAAAAATATGACAACAAGAGAAGTAGAACGTCTTTAAAAAATAATAATTTTTAGTTTTTCTTTATGCCATCAACGAGGAAAAAACAAAGAAAAAAAAAAGAAAAAAACATCCAGAAGTATTGAGAGATTGTACAAAGATTCAGTTGATTAGAATGCATACTCATAACACAAAGATCACTAAGAACAATAAAAGCGTGGTGTGCTCATAATTCACAAATATTGAGAAAGAAGGAAGAGAGAAAAAAACATCCAGAAATATTAAAAGACTGTATAATGACTCGGTTGATTAAAATGTATCCTCATAACACAAAGATTACTAATAACAGTGAAAGCATGGTGTGCTCATACTTTACAGGTTCTTAAATTAAAATTAGACTCTAACATTAAAAAATAACCATAAGTTAAGAACATCTCAATATTTACTAACATGGATCTAGGTATGTATTTTATTTATACTTTTACAATGTGATAATTATAAATTTTAAAATTTTTTATTAGTGTTAAAAATAATTTTTGTATTGATAGTAACTACTAAAATTCTAACAGAAAGAACGTATAAAATTATGGAGTTGGAGCACTACAACACCATGAACGGAAGAAATATAAGATTGAAGACACTTAACCGTTTAATCTTAGTCGAGTTGGACAAAACTAGCAAATTAGGATACAAATAATTTAAAGTTTAATGGTGACAAAAGAAATTTTATATCAATATCAACGTAACAAAAAATTATGAAAAATCAGTTAATTATGTTGTAAAACAATGATAATTGTAAATGACCTGGCTAGCATCCATAATGGAAGATTAGCCATATATAATAGATGTTTTCACTAAATGATAAGTGAGTTACGTCGATAATATTCTATTATTATTTTTTTAAATCTTCATTTATAAATAAGAATCAAAGATGACGGTTTTAAATTAAGGTTCTGAAAATTGGACCGGATTGGTCGATCTGATCGGTTTAATCGTAAATCGATAATTTTACGGTTAGATTCAACATCAAAAACCGTTAGAATTAAAACCATTTTTAAACTATTAAATCGGTCAAGAACCGGTCAGTCGGACCGAACTAGGATCCGGTTGATTTTTTTATTTTGTCCAAAAACGCCAAAACGTAGCCGTTTAGCATTCAGTAAAACACCCCCATTTCATACTTTTTTTTATACTTTTATAATGTGATAATTATAAATTTTAAAATTTTTTATTAGTGTTAGAAATAATTTTTGTATTGATAGTAAAAAATCAAATTCTAAGAGAAAGAACGCATAAAATTATGGAGTTGAAATTTCTGATTAGTGACTTGTTAAGCTGCTATTGTTGTTATTCTGCTATTTTGTTATGGCACTGTTATTGTTATGCTGCTGTTTTGTAATAGTTGTTGCTGAATGCTAAAAATGAAAATCAAATCAAATGCTGGTTGTTGCTGAATGAGTAGGGTAGCTACTTACCAATGCCATATATAAATAAACTGATGAATGATAATAATGGTAGTGGAAGGAGAGTCAAAGTGTATAGGTAGTTGGTGATATGTTATGTTTTCTTATTCAATGACTACTTGTTATGTTGATACCTCAACTTGGAAACAACATTAGATTCCGTTTATGGTTTGCTCAGCAAGAAGAATCTGTTGCTAAGAGAGCTCTCTTACAACAGATGAATGCAACGCTGCCTAAGATTAAACCAAAAAGGTCATCTTGCAAGGTTCAGGTTCATGTTCAGTTAGTATAATACCACAGAATGATCAACATTTTCTAACTGAACTAGCTCAACATTCTTTTGAAATTGATAATCCTTTGTCTCCTGACATTTCTAAATTAGAATCTGAGGTGTTAAGTGATCCTGTTAACCCTCAAAGTCAAAATTTAATATTTAGATATTTCTTTTCACTATTTAACTTTTGAGTTTGTATTTTGATAAGATCATATGAATTTGGTTGATGATTTTTTGTGTAGTGTTTTAAATTTGGAAGATATTTTAGGATGTTTATTTATAATTTATTTATTATTTTATTCTAAAACGATTTTTTCAGTTGAACCATCGGTTAGACCAGTTAGACCAATAAACTAATTAATCAGTGACTAGAGCAATTTGATAAGCGATTCGATTTTCAGAACCTTAGTTTTAATGCATAACAAGCTCATAGGAAGAAGCTATTAACTACAAGCTTTAATATGCTTATAAGTTAGTTTTTGAGCAATATTATAAGTATCATTATAAAGAAAGCTTATGATATAAATACATGTATCCTAAAATTAGTTATTAAAATAAATAATTAGTATAAAATATATGTTAAAATATAAATACACATTAAAAATGAATCAAACAATATATATATTTATACACAATATATTAATAGTTAATTTTAGTATACAAAGAATATTTTCATTATAAAAATTATCATTATGAATACAATTCTTTTATTTTAATATATAAATTCACTTCTATTTTTATTTATTCATCTTAATTTCACAATACATTGTCAATATGAGGATTCTTAAGATAAGAAATTTTAGTGTTAGTTTAGATTGACTTTTTGAATAAAAAGAAATACCCCTTTTCTTAAAAAATAAAGCCCTTTTATTAATTTTAATACCTTTGAATACATCTTTTAAGAAAAATAATTTTATTAAAAAAATAAATTATTAAATTTTTCTAAAAACTAATATTACCTTACTTTTAAATAAAGTAGAAGTAAAAAATATTTTTAATATTTAAAAACTCGTTTTAGAAAATCAATCCAAATATGAAATAGTTTTTTTAATATTAAAAAAGGTCTTTTAAAAAGGATAAAGAAAATAAGAACTGTTTTTAAAAATTAATTTAAATTGACTCTTAATTATGTCAATTTTTTTTTTTGGAATTTATACCACTTCATATGCCTAGAAAAAATTATTTTTCATTTATTGCAAATGTTGAAATTTACCTTGACCCTATGGTCTTTATAAAACCTGGTCAAATCATAATTAATTAAGTAATTAATTGAATATGGACGAAAATGGTTAGAAAATTTAGCAATCGAAATTTGACAATTTAAATATGATATTTGGATTTAGTGGATTTTTCTGAGTCGGAAAACATAGTTTTTTGCATAAAAACGCGCACTGAAAATTTGACCAGCAATACCGGCTGAGATCTGTCAGGTACTGCAGTTGGAAAAATTAATTATGAGTGTGAAAAGTTAAAAAGTTAAATTATTGTAGTTGAGATGGTAAAAATAATTAAAACGCACATTAAAACTCTAATCTTAAAGGTTTTTGTCCAAAATTAGACTAACGAATTAAACCGAGTAAACCGGACCTAAGTGGCCCAAGCCCACACTATATAAGAATCCATTTCAGCACAACATAACACATTTTCCCCCATTTTGAGAGAAAAATACGCTGAAATTGGGAGAGAAAGAAGAGAGAAACCCTAAACCTCCTTTTGATCCAGAGCTTTGATTGACGTGTCGTTTATGGCCATGCATAGCTCTTCTCATCCTCTTTGATTCTATTTAGGTATTGTGGTGAATAATTCATTCTCCTCTGTCTAATTTCATTTTTCTCTTCAAATTCGTATTTTGGTTTGGGTTTTGAAAGAATCTTATGATTTTGGTTGTTTAGGGGTGCTCTAATATGAGCTAATGATGAGTTTCATTAACTATTTCCATGAGTTAAGGTAAGAATCCTCAAACCCTTTTGATTTATGAGATTTTATAAATCCTAGGTTGATGTATGTATGAACTCGTGTATATTAGAGTATTGGGTGCTTTTGAATATGCATTTGAAACTTGGAATCAGCTTGTAGAACTTTTGGGTGAGCCTTAAAGTAGAAAATTCAAGTGTTGGATGTGAACCACCATCACTAAAGGTACGATTTAAATTTCATTTATGTACCGTGTGGTGTAATGAGAATTTTTAGGATAAGATTATTGCTTGAAATTGAATGAGTTTATGCTTGATTTTTGTTAAAATTTCAATGATTAATGAGCTTTATGGTTCGGCCACCAAGAATAGATGATGAAGTTGTTATTGATGAATTTGGGGCTGATATCAAGTATGATTTAATGAAAACTTTGATAAGATTTGGTGGTTGGATGGTTAAAGTGAACTTTGTGAAAAATCGGTAACTGAAAAGGTCGAAAACAGATTTAAAATAAAGTATATATTTTGAAAAATCACAAAAAGGGGTTTTGGTTTTAAGAATAAGTATTTGTCACCAACACAATATGAAAATATAATTTGATAAAAGATCGAAGTTAAAAACAGTAATTATATAAGTTTTTGGAGGTATTTTGAGTAATAAATAAAAGTTTAGGAATAAAATAGATATTTTATAAAAGTTAAGGGTTATTTTTAGAAATATGAAGTTAAATTAGTGATTTTATAAAATGTTGGTTTAAAAAAGTAAAATATTTAAAAGTTTGGATTTAAAACAAAATTTCTAAAGTTTAAGAATAAAGCCTTACAAACTGGTTTTTGATATTAGAATAAAAATATTAAATATTAATAATTTTTAATCAATATTTTAACTTATACTAATTTAACTGGTATATTTTATTAGTATATTTTTATTAAAGTTATTATTTTTATTAAATAAAAAAAATAAAATAATAAGATTTTCTAAAAGCGTTAGAAATATAGAGTTAAATTGAGAATCTTATGATTCTTCTTTTATAAAACATTTAGGAAAAGGAGAAAGAATAGTGCAAAGATAACATGTGAAGTTGAAAGAAAGAAAATAAAAGAGAAAAGATAAGTAACAATTGATTTTTTCTACTACTTGATGTATAGTAGAGATATGGTGGTGAGTCCACCTAGAATCGCTTTCCAGTGTAAGGAAAACATACTTCAGTTGGGAGAGTTGTGCCTGTAATGGAAAGGACTTACAGGGGTTACATTCGGCATGCTGTAAGGTGGATTCCTTGCAGAGGTTATGCCACTAGAAAGCCATATCCGACACGGGGTGTTGGATTACGTCAGGAGCGGGTAGAAACCGACAGATGAGCACATCACCTGCATTAAGAATAGACATGCATCATATTGTTTGCACATATTTTTTATAAAATTCATTATCTGTGGTTATGTATTCCTGTGCTTAATTTCTGTGTTCTCTAAATATTGAGTTTGGTTGTGCCATGTTGATTGTTGTTGCTGGCTGAGTATATTATAAAATGAATCTAACTAGCTACCTCAACCCTACTAAGGACTTCCCAATTCTTACCCCTTCTTTTCTCCTTTAGATGGAGACGGGAGTGATCTTCTATGAGCTTGATTACCCGTATATCTACATGGACCCGGTGCATTGTAGTTTCTATATAATAGCTGCGGAGCCTCGAGTACGCCTATACGTATTACGCGATCATCCTTTTTAGCACCTTATTGATTCCCCGTACTTTGAGCTAGATGCATCGTATGAGTTTCTGCTATTGTGGCTTCATCCGAACGCACACCACCATCTTTTCCTGGATGGACCTGGACATCATGTTCAAGCAGACATAAACATAAACGTAAATCCTATTTCTCCAAAATCAACTTGTAAGAGGGATATACAGGTTAAAATACAAAAACGGAGAAAATATAGATATATATGATAAGTACAAAATAAAAACCCCAAAAATAGTTTTTGCTTGCGGAGAGGATCCGGCACGTTTAGCGAGGTGCGTTGATGAGCGGATAATTTGTACGCTTTTTGGCATTGTTTTTAGTATATTTTTAGTATGATCTAGTTAGCTTTTAGTATATTTTTATTAGTTTTTAGTTAAAATTCACTTTTCTGGGCTTTACTATGAGTTTGTGTGTTTTTCTGTGATTTCAGGTATTTTCTGGCTGAAATTGAGGGACCTGAGCAAAAATCTGATTCAGAGACCAAAAAGGACTGCAGATGCTGTTGGATTCTGACCTCCCTGCACTCGAAGTGGATTTTCTGGAGCTACAGAAGCCCAATTGGCGCGCTCTCAACGGCGTTGGAAAGTAGACATCCTGGGCTTTCCAGCAATATATGATAGTCCATACTTTGCCCAAGATTTGATGGCCCAAACCGGCGTTCAAAGTCACCCTCAGAAATCCCAGCGTTAAACGCTGGAACTGGCACCAAAATGGGAGTTAGAATCTTGGTTCTTCTGGTTCCCTCTCTGGGACCGAAGCCAATGATCACACTATCACTTATGTATTTTCAACGGTGGAGTTTCTACACACGATAGATTAAGGTGTGGAGCTCTGCTGTACCTCGAGTATTAATGCAATTACTATTGTTCTTCTATTCAATTCCGCTTGTTCTTATTCCAAGATATTCATTCGCACTCAAGAACTTGATGAATGTAACGATTATGTGACGCTAATCATCATTCTCACTTATGAACGCGTGCCTGACAACCACTCCTGTTCTACAAGCAAACAAGGCTTGAATGTCTATCTCTTGGATTCTTTAATCGGAATCTTCGTGGTATAAGCTAGAATTGATGGCGGCATTCAAGAGAATCCGGAAGGTCTAACCTTGTCTGTGGTATTCTGAGTAGGATTCAATGATTGAATGATTGTGACGTGCTTCAAACTCATGAGGGCGGGGCGTTAGTAACAGACGCAAAAGAATCATTGGATTCTATTCCGGCCTGATCGAGAACCGACAGATGGATAGCCGTGCCGTGACAGGGTGCGTTGAACATTTCCACTGAGAGGATGGGAGGTAGCCACTGACAACGGTGAAACCCTTGCTTAAGCTTGCCATGGAAAGGAGTAAGAAAGATTGGATGAAGACAGTAGGAAAGCAGAGAGACGGAAGGGAAGGCATCTTCATACGCTTATCTGAAGTTCCTACCAATGAATTACATAAGTATCTCTATCTTTATCTTTATGTTTTATGCGTTTATCACCATACCCATTTGAGTTTGCCTGACTAAGATTTACAAGGTGACCATAGCTTGCTTCATACCAACAATCTCTGTGGGATCGACCCTTACTCGCGTAAGGTTTATTACTTGGACGACCCAGTACACTTGCTGGTTAGTTGTGCGAAGTTGTGTTTATGCCATGGTATTGAACACCAAGTTTTTGGATTCATTACCGGGGATTATTTGATTTGTGAAAAGTATTGATCACAATTTCGTGCACCATGCGTCACGTCCTGCATCTGAAAACATAAAATTCCCAAAACGGGTGAGAACCAAAAAAGGTTCCTAATAGGATAACAGTTCCAAATAGAGACGATGTAAAACTATCTAAACCCACTAGGCAATCCTAAGTTCCAACAACCGAGATCCAAGCCTAGGGTTATACTAATCCAAAATCGGGTAAAATACTCTACATACTTCACTATATTCATGGTCCAAACCTTAATCTCATCCCACACTCCACTCATCCTGTCTCTTTTCAATTCAATACCACAAAATTTTAGTATTGATTTTGGTAATTATAACCTGTAGATGCAAACACAAATAATAAGGTGCAAACACAATCAAGAACACTTATAACATATACAGTAATAAGTAATTAAGCAGATATATACAAGTAGGCAAACCAAAACAATGCACACTCAAATAATTTCACATAAATTCATATGATGCATGCTTGTTCTACTGGCCATGAGCTCACGTCTCAGTTACATTGTCAGAATCCGATACATCCAGTAGCTAACCTGGACATTGTCTCTCTGTCATTCATCTCCATGAGGAATAACAATAATTTCAAATTCATCAGAAGCCGATTTGAAAAGGGCAGTGCACACCCTTGCACCTCTCACTGGAGGCAACGCTATTCGGGAATTGCGAGCCCGGCCATCCTTACAACCAGAGAGAGCCACGAAACAAGGAGGATCAACCACCATCCTTGTTTTGGCATAACTCGGCTTAGACCAGCGGGATTCACCACCGTCCTTACCAAGAGTAACATAAATCCATATGCAAGCGGGTTAAACCGCTGACTTTGTCAGAATATGTCTCAGTTTAGTTCACAGTAAAATCTTTACTCAGTAATTACATTAGCCATAAGCCTTCGTTAATAATCATTCACTTTGATTCACAACATCTCCCAAAACATCAATTTAGTCAAACCCATAAGTTCACACTCGTTCCCAAACCTAAAAACTAGTTATCGGACCTTAATTGGGGTTATGAAATTTTACAAGCTTGCCGAGAAAGCCAAACAGTTAAAAATAGAGTTTTTATTGGGAAAACAGGGCTTGTGCGTGCGCATCACCCTCGTGCGTACGCACGCACCCGAAAGGTTTCCCAGCTTGTGTGTACGCATGACCCCGATAGGTACGCACAACTTGCAAAAACCTTAGGCATGCGTACGGATGCCCCTCATGCGTATGCACAAACATTCCCATCCATTCTTTTCCATGCGTGGGCACCATTGTGTGCGATACCAAAAATTTTAGTTTTCTGCAACATTTTAAATTTCAACTCTAAATCTCACTTTTCAAACATTCATAAGTTCCTCTACAAAATTTCGTTTTCCCTCATCTTTATTTGATTTTAAAGATCTTTCACCTAGCTTTAATTTAAGGCTAATTTTATTCAAATCCAAACTCCATGCACCAAGTTATGGCCCGTCAAAGTTGGAAATCAATTTTTACCAAATTTTGCACAATTTCTCAATCTCACCAATTTTCAATCCAACTCAATTCCAAACTATACCAAAACCTTTTCTAAGCATTCTCAACATGCATTTACCAATTTTTTACCCCATTTTAACCATTTCAACACCTAATCAACTAATTATCCAGTCAATCATTCATCTCTAACAATTTTATCAATAATCAACAATTCAACAATCTAATCAATCCTAAAAAATCAATTACAACACTTACCACCACTTACCACATGGGGGATTCTTCACCCTATCACAGCCTCCGACCCAATATCCACATCAATCACATTTATTAACAATCAAACCATAACTTAATATTCAAATTCAATTCACGCATATGCATTTATACTACCCAATAACCATTTTACTCACAATCCACAAAACAACCAATCCTATCCTAGGGGCAATTGGCCTAGGCATTCACATATTTTTACATAATGCTTACTCGAAACTAAATTCGTAACTCTTAGATGGTGGTTCCTCCAACACTTTTGATTTCCTCTGAGTCACACCAAGGCTATCCTTGAATCCAATTTCACACCAAAATGCACTATGCTAGTTTCACTTCTCCCCAAATTCAATCCAAACAAGTTCTATTTCATCTAATCATATAATTTACATAATTCAACCTATGCTCTTCACATAAAATGAGAAATTGGAGAAATTGAGATTTTTTACCTTGTCTTACACAATCTTGGGTTAAAAATCCATTAAAACTCAACGTTAAACCTCCCCTACAAATAAAAAATTTAAGATTTTCTTAAAACCCAAACTAAAGATGTGAAATTGAATATAAGGAAGAACTAGATGAGAAATTTTGAGTTTCTTACCACTTTGTTCAGATAGAAGTGAAGAGAATTCCGAGATAAATGCGTGGCCACAAATGGCTCATCAATCCGAGCTCCGGATTGGAAGTTATGAGCAAAAGAAGGAGATGATGGTGTATTATTTTCCAAGGATTTCTCTTCCTCTCTTCGCTCTTGATGTTGAAGTGTTTTGGTTGTAATGGGAAGAGTGGGGCTGATGTGTTGTTGGGTAAGGGGTGTAAGTGAGTGGGCCTTAGGCCTATGTAAGGCCCAGTTCACTCGTTTTAGCCTGTTTGGTCCAGTTGTGGGCCAAAATCTTTTAGATTAGTATTTTATTTCACATCTTAATTATTTTTAGCTCTCCCAATCATGAATTTTAAGTTCTTAACCTTCTTCACTCATAATTAATTTATTAATTATAATTTAACTGGATTTTACAATTCTAAAAACTTGATGAGCAAAAATTGAAACCTCACGGATACTGGCAAGTGCACCAGATCGTTCAAGTAATACCACGATGAGTGGATATCATTCCCATGAGGATTAACAGATTAAGACAAGCAACGTCTAATTAAATATCTAATTAGATCGATCAAACCTTAGATTTTGGATTGTGGATCTTGTAGAAAAGAAGAAGAGAATCGGGAGAATGGTTGAAGTTGAGAGAAATTAATAGATGAGAATGTTGAAGGCTTTGGAGATGTTTGATTCTTGAAAGAACAATGCTTACGCTTTCTTATTTAATTCATGCAAAAATATTTTTACAATAAATCATTTATAACTAAATCCCAATCTCTTAGTAATTTAATTTCTCTAAACTCAATTAATCGCCAATCTCTTGTTCAAATAATCAAGAGAAGAGGTGAAGAACGATTTATATTTTAAGCTGCACAACCTTCAAGAACTATCACTAGCCGAATTATATATCAAATATTCAAACTAGATCTAGATAAGTGAAGATTATGAGATGAGGTTTAAGCTAATTTCAAAATTAATTTTACCAAATATAATTAGAATCCAAGACAGAGATAGAATATTTCCCAATAGTTCTAACCCTTATTGATGAAGAACAAAACTCAATCTTAAAAATATAAAAAAGCATGAATTGAAATAAAGAAAATACCTACATTATTAATCCTAAAACCAAACAGAGCTCCTAACCTTCAACGGAAGAGGTTTAATGACTCATGAAAGAAACTAATCCTAATGATAAGAGAGGTGTCCAATGGATGGGTGATACCCTCTTTGTGAATAAGGTTCACTAATTTATAACCTAAGTTCTAGAATTTAATCTAACAAGGTTCACTTATTTATAACCTAAGTTCTAGAATTTGAACTCAAAACTAACCCTAATCATATCTTTATCTTTCGAAAAGATAAGATAGCTAACTACCTTCTTGAAATTCAAATAAAAACAATAATTCAAATCTAATCTAAAAAGAATCCTAACAAGCAAATTTTTTATATCTCTAGAATAAATTAATGATAACTAATCTTCTTAAATCTTGAATCTTCAATCTTCAGATTTGATTTTAGGCTTCTAATGATTTGATAACTGAATTTGGGCCTTGTCAGGTGTTGAAGCATTGAATCCTAGGAGTTGAGGAGTGTTGCACACCGAACTTGAGGTGTTCAACTTTGGGTATAAACCCAATTACACTTTCCAAGGACAATTGCATGCCGGGCTTGCATCCTTAATGTGGACATAGGTCCAATTTGCACCTCCAGAAAATGTTGGACGCCAGGCTTGTGTGAGGCAAGTCGGGCTTGTGTATTGAAAATGGAGGATGGATGCCAGGTTGGCTTGAACTTAAAAGAAGACGATGGGCTTGTATTACATGGCCGTCAAGGGTGTGTGTTCTTGGAAAGGAGGTGCTAGGCGTCCTTGCTTGAAGGTTGAGAATCCAGTTTGTTGTCTTTCTGGGCCCGATTAGGCCATATTTGAACTGGTTTTGTGTTTTTTTGCTAAAAAGATTTTAATTCTTGATTATTTTGAGTAAAAAATACCTGAAGGTACAATAATATACTAACACAACTCCATATATTTGATTAGTTATGAAAATCCACTAGAAAACATAAGAAATTTGATTAAAAATCTAAAAAAACCTAAGAAAACAAATAAAAAAGAACCCCAAAAACTATTTAAGATGACGTGTTATCAATCACTTGTGCCTATACCTGTTCTACTTACGTAAATATAAAAATACACCATATATATAAGCCAAATTATAAAATACTAAGCAATAATAATGCATCTACCAACTAATAAAACTAAATAGTCTACTAGATAGCCAACCACTAAAATATATTACCTACACTAGTCCCTGGATTCTCTATCGGTATCCTTATGCTCATCCTCATTATTACCATCTAGGGGTCTACTAGATAGTCATCAGTCTCGTGATCAACTCCCTTAGTGCTTTTCTCAATTAAACTCATTGGAATATGATGTGGGTTCCTACTATTTACAATCCCTCGACACCCCGTCACTTTTACTCGAGTCAACATATAGTCTTCCTCCAAAAATTTCTAAGCCTGTCAGTTGCATGCCATTCAATACATTCAAATGATATCAACAACATTGTAACATTCCATATAACTGAATGCAAACAGATGTCTTAAAAATTCACATCTATACAAGTTTACTAGGCCTGCTGATCCTTAATTAAATTCTCTAATTCCGGCAAAGTTCTGGAGAACGACAGAAATTTCTAATGCACTGCTGCCCCGGACTTATCTCTAAACAAGATTGTCCCAAACAATAACATGATGTGATACTTCACGTATCTCTGGATGCCAATTTCGTCGGTCAAAACTAAATGAGCTTTCAGATTTCGAAGCCACGTTAACTTTATGCAGCTTCCTCTATAATCTGCATTTCTAGGTGTAGTCCCAAATTGGTGCAAGCATTCAGCCTCTAAAGTATCGTAACTACTCATGGTCATTCCTGTCACTAGAAGACCATTTGTCGGAAGACCAAGAATTATAGCCACATCTTCTAATGTCACAGCACATTCACCAACTAGAAGGTAAAACATATGTGTGTCTAGGTCTTATCTCTCAATTAGAGTGTTTACCATTGTTAACTGACATTAGATTACTCCAATATGAAAAACATGATAAAAACCAGTCTCCCATAAATGCTCCTCCATAAAAAAATTGTACGAATTTGGCGGCAGTAAGTGATAACACGTCAACATCCGTAAACCTTATAAAACGTAACTAATCAATATATCAAATAAAATCATCTATAAACACTGAATAATTAAAATTTTTATTAATCAATTTATATTTAATTATTTTATCACAATCTATATATATCCTTAAAATAGAATTATTTATTATCATTAACATAATTTAATTATAGTTAAAATTAGTATAATTTTAATAACACTAATATTATTATTAAAATAACGAAGATATATCCCAATTCTTTTATTCCATTCACATCTATTCACACATACAAGACTCAATAGTATTATTGTTATAATAATAATTAATGACTTAAATAATTAATTTTATCTCCAAAAATTTTAAAAAGTTTCTAATTTTTATTAATACTAATATTATAATGATAATAACAATTAATTTATTAAATCAACACTAAATTTAGTGTTAATAAATTAATTAATTATAATTAATTTATTAACACTAACATTCATTAACAGTACGGCTAATTGGTTATGTACTTAACTAGTTATATTATTATATCCATAAATTTAAAAACTTAATTATAATAACCGGCATTAATTATATAATATAACAATAATTAATTAATTAATTAAATTTAAAAATATCTCATTTTTATTAACACATAACTAATATAATTATAATAACAATTAACTAACGTACCAGTTACTCAAAATATGCTAATTTATTTCAGAAAAATCTCATAATTATATTTAGTTTCTAACAATAATTAATACAATTTTATTTTCTAATATCTAAATCTATGTTAACAATATCTAAATCTATAACATTAATACATTATTACTATTAATTTCTATGAAATCGTAGAATTAAAAAATAATTACTTAAGTAATTAAGATTATTGAAATAATTAACAATATGAAATCAAGACCATCAATATTTTTTATTTTGTGTCTCTTTCACATTGTTTTTTTTTTTCACGGCCTGGAGCTTCACCAGGAAGGAGTTAATGGAGGAAAAGAGAGATTTTTGGTAGCTTGGTGAGTTATATGCGCAATAGGTAGCGTTGGTCCGATTTATGTACCCTAATTAGATTATCTAATATTTTTTTCCACAAAATAGATAGTCTGATTTATTTGTGTTATGGCTGCTCCACAACAACGTTAAATACGCAGCACTCTAATAACGCTCCATTACACTTTTCCCGTCTCCGTTACAAAATTAGAAAATGAGGAAACGCAACCTAAGTGGGAATTTTGTTTTTTTAAGGTAGTGG
>NC_029778.3:56762910-56801322 GCF_000817695.3 Arachis duranensis
AAAGAGGGGGGGGGGGGGGGGAGAAAAAAAAAATAGAAGAAGAAAAGGTCAGAGACAGCACGTGCAGTACACATGGTACCACTAAACTTGGTTTCACAAGTAAACACTGAACACAACAATTGCGACACTTCCAAAGCCTCCAACTCCTTTCAGCGTCTACTCCTTGCAACTCAGCTTCGTTCTCATCGACCCCAACCACCCCTTTCTCTCTTACTTAACCCACATTGCTGCTTCAAAGTTTTCATCTTTATCCCACATTGGCGTTTCTACTTCCCAAAAGGTAATGCTAACACTCCATCTTCTCTCTCTGGTTAGTCTCATCTAAGTTGTTGAATTACTGGTTTTTCACGTGAAAAGTATATGTGGGGTTTAGTGGAAATGAAGATTTTTTTTATTCCTGTGGGATTCATGACACTGTTGATGGATTTATCTTTCGTTAAAGAATATGGGCTGAAATTTTGGTTTTTATTTTATTTTATTTTATTTTATATCACGGATTCATGTGCATTTTGCTGTATTCTCTATTCAGTAAAGCTTTATTTGTATACGAAGATCCCAGAAATAATTTATGTTACAGATGGATGAAAACTAAGTTTTCTTTTGGCAGTTCTCATACCTGTGTAAAGAGATACATAGATTGCTAGTCTTATGAGAGTGCTAAAAGGGTTTTAGCCTTCATTAGGTAGATGTTTGAAATAAAATCGCAAGTTGATTGTAATTAAAGATACTCTGCTATCGTTTTTCTTGTTTTTGACCCTGGGATACTATCCAAGCTTAATATTGCCTCATTGGGGAAGCTGGTTTCTCAAGATTTAGAATGTTTTGTTGCATCGGTTCAAGCTTTTTTGGTTAATAGCAATTTTTTAAGTGAGGTTTGTAAAATTCTAAAAGGTAATGGTGAACTATTGAATCAGGGCATTTGGTTTGTGATTTCATTTTCTATTTTTGGGAAAAGAGAAGACGAGAAAAACAATAAAATCCTGATTTCTCTTTTTCTTTTCCTGTAAAATTCTGAAAATAGAAAATGAAAATGCAAACCAAACGCACCAAATTTTGCATGTTCATTTTTTGTGACCTCTAGAATCTGGACAGATTTAAGTCATTTAACCATCCATGTAAGCAATAAATGATTTATTTTAAATAGTGTTTTGCCCCCCTGTATTGATGCAAATTCCCTGTTATATATAGGATCTCTTCTGCCATACTGCACTCATTAAAAATGGCAACAACACCGTTTTCTGGCCTGCAAACGGCAATGTCAAGGTCATGTATTCCTTCATCACAAAGGTCAAGCGTTATGGCTATTTCTGGAAAGTCCATGGTGGGATCATGGAACAAACTTGCAAGTGTGTGTCATGTTTCATCTGTGCAGCCTTTCCAGCGGGTTTTTACATCATCTACCATAAAATTTGAAAGAATTGTTACAAAGGCAATGTCTGATTCTAGTCAAAAGAGTCTGGTTTCAGGATTACCAATTGACTTGAAAGGTTATTGTTCTGTTTTATCTGAATTTCCTTGCAAATATTTCACCGTTTTTTTTACAAAATGATGTTTTTATGAATATTTAGTGTTATCATAAATTTTCTGTCATAGAACAGTTTATGCTCTACCGACTAAAGCATTCTATGTAGGCAAAAGGGCTTTTATTGCCGGTGTGGCTGATGACAACGGATATGGATGGGCAATTGCAAAATCTCTCGCTGCAGCAGGAGCTCAAATTTTAGTCGGCACATGGGTACCTGTAAGTATTTATTTCTTTTGGATAAAAATACGTAACTATTGGTCAGCATGACAACTGACTACTGTCTGCAGGCTTTTGGATCTGCACATAAATTTTCAGTCCTTTTGTAGTGAAAACACCTATTAACTGTGAACCTTTTCTGCAGGCTTTGAATATCTTTGAGTCAAGCTTGCGACGTGGAAAATTTGATGAGTCACGCGTGTATGATGTTAAACGCTGCTATTATTTCTTTTGTTTGTTCGACTATGTATTAGGTCTGATGAGGAATCCTGTTTTACAGGTTACCAGATGGTTCATTAATGGAGATCACTAAAGTTTATCCTTTGGATGCCGTCTTTGACAATCCTGAGGATGTACCAGAAGATGTAAATAAGAGTTCCCTGCTTTTTACAAAGATGCGAACTGCATGCAAGTGATCATTTACATCATTATAATGATTTATTTATTTTTTGAAAATTGTGTAGATAAAAACAAACAAGCGATATGCTGGATCCAGTAAATGGACAGTTCAGGTATATATGCACTTTTTGTTTTGCATGGTTAAAACCTGAAGTGATATCATCCTAGTTACTTATATTTCTCTCCTCTTTTTTTTTTTTTTTATCTGTTAAAGAAGACTTCGGCACCATAGACATCCTTGTCCATTCACTTGCAAATGGACCTGAGGTATTGTAAATTTAGTGATAAGCAATCGAGTTTTTTATGTGGTTATGATCTGGCTTTAATAAGTGGTCAACCCTGTTATAGGTGACTAAACCACTGTTGGAGACATCGCGGAACGGGTATCTTGCTGCTTTATCCGCATCTAGTTACTCCTATGTTTCTTTACTCAAACATTTTCTTCCAATCATGAACCCAGGCATGAACCTTTTCTAAGATGGCTTCCACTAAATCACACCTTTGATTGGTTTGTCATTGTATCTTACCTTTCTATTTCTGTTTAGGTGGATCTTCAATTTCTCTGACATACATCGCTTCCGAGAAGATCATTCCAGGGTATGTTGATTATGCTTTCTAAGGCCTGTATTATTCTAAGTTTCATATAAATAGACTGACTTTACTGAACAAAAATTATAAACAGGTATGGTGGTGGTATGAGTTCTGCTAAGGCTGCACTAGAAAGTGACACTCGAGTAAACTTTTAACTTTTCTTCAAACTCTACCATATCATAGGCTGACTTTGATGCATGCCATTCTTGGTTTTTAGTTTCTCCCCACTGATGGATGCCTAAAATTGTCATATTTTATACCTTTCCAGGTGCTCGCTTTTGAAGCTGGGAGAAAGCGCAAGATTAGAGTCAATACTATTTCTGCTGGTATAATGGATTCTTGATTTGTCTTTCTATCTAAATTAGTCAGTAGTTAATAAATTGATTAAAGGTCCTCCTTAAGTGTAATTTCTTGGTGTGGAAAACTCTGCTTTTCTGATGCAATTTATTTTTTGAAATCTTTTGCTTTATGTCTTTTGCAATTTCCTTTTTCTGATTCACATATTGACACAATGATGCTGCCTCTAGGTCCGCTGAGAAGCCGTGCTGCAAAAGCAATTGGATTCATCGATATGATGATTGATTATTCAATCGCCAATGCACCTCTACAGAAAGAACTATCAGCAGGTAATATTTCTATCAGAATCCTTCCTTGTCATATATCTTGCCGATTTTTTTCCCACCTTCAATGTGATTATTTGCTCATCTGACTTAAAACTCCATGTCACAGACGAGGTTGGTAACTCGGCAGCCTTCTTAGCGTCACCACTGGCATCTGCGATAACTGGTACTGTTCTATATGTTGACAACGGTCTCAATGCTATGGGTGTTGGAGTTGACAGTCCAGTATTTAAAGACCTTGACATTCCCAAGGACCAGCATTAGGTCATCGCTGCCACATAAAAAACGAGTGTCGCTTGAATTAGCATAGCAATGATGTTAGTTTGGTTTTATTGTTGCCATTCCCAAAATGCAGCGTCAACCTTGAGAATTTGATTTGCCTTTTGTAGGCTATTTTTCATAGGCTTTTTTGCTTTGTGACTTTAGTCCTTGTTATCTACAATTGCTCGGAAGTGCAGGTCATATGAGGATGGTGGAAAGAATGTTGACATTGATTTATGATCTTACTGGAACCTATCCTGGGAAATACAAATAAATTACTATGTTTAGCAGTTTATCTGATATTTATGAAAAATTCAACATTTGTTTCTTATGAAAGTATACAAGGGAAAAATTTCGATGAAGTTGTTTAGGTTCGTTCTATCCATTATGCAAATCAAGTAATGACATGTAGACGTTTTTTTCTTGATACAAATGTAAGTTTTTAATTTCAAAATACTCTCGTATCTACGATGAAACCCACTCGTCAACCTTGATTTGATCATTAGTTGAAATGGAACTAAAACACTTGACACAAGTTTAGTCCCTGTATAGGTTCCACCGGGTGCCGATTAAACAAGTATGCATATAGAGAGATGTTAGAGAACTTTTAGAATTTTACTGTTTTGTCCATTACTTTTAGCATTAATTCAATTCTTTTAATCTATTAATCCAACATATTTCAAACCACAATTTTAAACATTAATAGTTAATTATTGGTTAAAAATAATAAATTTTGATTGTCTTTTATTATTTTTCTTTTATTATATATATATATATATATATACACCAGATAGCCTGAAGCGGATCAAGGAGGGAGAGGGGAAGGAGGCGTAATGTATGATGCGGAAAATAAAAATGCAGAGACAAGGAAGTAAATATGAAGTTAGATGCGGCGGTAGTCCACACGCATATACAAGTTAGTATGAAGTTAGATGCGGCGGTAGTCCACACGCATATACAAGTTAGTATGAAGTTAGATGTGACGGTAGTCTGCACACATATGCAGATGCAATAAGCTTAAATGAAAACACGAAATTGAAGAATTGGAAAATCTTTATTGAATTGGATATATGATTGAAAAGAAGAAGGGGGAAGAAGAAGAGTTGGAGAGCTAATGAGGTCTCCTTTTATAAGCAAAGATTTTACTGTTTCTACAGTACAGGTAAACACGACCTAAACTATAGCCACAGTACCAGTTTCAAATAGTTCTGGTGATTATTACAATTTTTTAATTATCAGCTAGGCAAACCTCGAAACAGTCTTCATTAACTTGACTATCTTGACCTTCGTCATCACTTTCTTCTTTAGATGAGGACTCGTCATCTTCTTGAAGCAAGTGAAGGATCTGTTGAAGCTTCCCTTTGATTGATTCCTTCGATTGTGAGGCTGCAAGGGTTGTCTGGATTTGTGCCTTTTGATTGAGAAACGAGGCCGTTTCTAGATCTGAGATCTTCTAACTCTTGGGATTGGTTTTGAACCATTCTCTGATCTTTTGTGGATAGGCCATTGAAGAATCAAATTGAGACCACCATTTGACATAAGCATGCCTTTGTAAGATTGGAAATGCTTTAGGATGGTCCGGTTTTGTATATTGGTATCGCCATGAGAAAACCCAGGACAATGAAAAAATTGAGAAAAATTTTAACATTACAGGAACACATGTTTCCTGAATGTCAAATTTTGATTGAAATAGTTTATACCCTTCATTGATAGGTGAGGATAGGATTTCTGGAATTGGTCTAAAGGAGTCCCACCATTGGTAGAACCAATTTGGAAAAACATAGTTTGAATTTCTTTTAAAATAAATTAACCATGAATGTCTGTACTGAGTATTTTGAAACCAAAATACTTTAGTCCAGGCTTCCATGTAGTCCCAATAATTAAAACCTATTGGGTCATAGTTTTGAGAAAACTTTTGATTTTTGTTTAGATTGTTCCCAAATTGCTTTGGAGTCATGACTTTGAGGATTTGGATTGTAGAATGGGTTATGAGTTCAGGATTGATTTTATCCTTATAGTGTTTAATAGATACTGAGTCAGTATCTATTAAAATGAACTCATAAAACTGGCAAGTTTTATTGGGTGAGATTGGTTTGAAATGGAATCCGGTAGGAAAGATTTTTGGGATAACTTTGTTTGGCGATTCGTCCCAAAATTCAGGCTCCATTTGGATAATATTTGAAATTTTGTTTGTAGGGATATAATTGGTTTGGGCCTTTTGTGTTTTTGTTGTGATTGAAGATGTTTGTAGTGTTAGGGCTATTGCTTTTTCTTTTGGTTTATGTGTGATTATTTTTTGTTTGGCTGCTTGGGATATGAGTTGGGTCAGGTCAACTTCTTCATCTGACTCACTGCATATATCAGTCCACGATTTTTTGTTGATTTTGGTTACACCTTGGTCTTGTAAGGCCATAAGGGTTTGGATTGGGAAGGCGTAATTTGCCTTGGTTTGTTTGGCTTGATTGGTAGCTGGTTCAATAGATTGTTAGGTTGATTTTTTGGAGGGTTGTTGGGTAGAAGACTCAGATTTATGAACAGATTGAGATTGCCTGGATGGCCCTGAAAGGGCTAAGCGAATGCTTTTGCATCTGCCTCTTGAAGAGGCGATAATTGCCTTTTTAGGCATCTTGATCTTGCTTGATTTCTTGCAAATATTCATGTGTGAGAAAGTCAGGGAGAGAGTTTGAGTTGCCCTTGATGTGCTCAATTTCAAAATCAAAAGCGCTTAAGATAGCTTGCCATCTGGCGAAAGTTTGTTTTGATGCAAGATTTTTAACATCTTTTTGTAAGACTTCTTTGACCGATTTGCAATCAACTCGGACTAAAAATTTTTGATTGAGTAAATCAGATTGAAATTTTGTGATGCACAAAACTATGGCTACAATTTCTTTTTTGATTGTGGAATAGATTTGTTGAGTAGGATTCCAATGTTTTGATGTGAATGCAATAATACACTCTTTATCATGCAATTTCTGCTTTAAGATACCACCATATCCTAAATCAGACGCATATGTTTCAACGATTTTGCATGCATGATGAGCAGGTAGGTAAAGACAAGGAAGATTGCAAACTTTGGTTTTAAGAAAACTGATGATTTCAGAATGTTTGTCAGTCCAGGGTGGAGGATTTTTCTTAAGCCTGTCATGAAGAGGCTTAATAAGATTACTAAGATTTGGAATGAAATATGAGACATAATTAAGACATCCTAGGAACCTCTGGAGCTGAGGTTTGTCAATGATATAATCTGGAAACTTTTCTGCAAACAAAATTGATCGTTCAATTAGGGTTATTGTTCCTTGGGAAATCATATGACCAAGAAAATAGATTTTTGTTTGAAAAAGGACAATTTTTGATTTGGAAACAGCAATTCTATTTTTCTGGATGGTGTACATAAAAGTTTTAACATGTTTGAAGTGTTCTTCTAAAGTTTGAGAAAAGATTAAGACATCATCTATATAAACAATTGCAAAGTTTGAATATGGGTTGAAAATGTCATTCATGATTTTTTGAAATTCAGAAGGAGCATTTTTCAGACCAAAAGGCATTACATTCCATTCATATTGACCGAATGGAACTGTAAATGCAGTTTTATATCTGTCAGATTCTTCGATTTGGATTTGCCAAAAATCAGATTTCATATCAAATTTTGAGAAGTTATTTGCTAAGTTTAGCCTATTAAGCAAATCCTTTTTTTTTGGAATAGGATAACGAATCCATTATAAAGCTTGATTTAAAGGTTTGTAATTGATGACAAGCCTGGGAGTACCTCGTTCTATCTTAGCTTGCTTGTTGACATAAAAAGCTGAGCAAGACCAAGGACTTTTACTAGGACGAATTAATTCTTTGTTCAAAAGATCTTTAATCTCCTTTTGACAATGCTGCAAAAGCTGCTCATTCATTTGAATGGGGCGAGCTTTTGTAGGGATTTGTGATTCTTTGAAATATTTTTCATAAGGAAGATCAACAATATGTTCTTTTCTTTTCCAGAAGGCATGAGGCAAATCTGAACAGATAGAATTTTCAATTTGGTTTAAAAGACTTTTGATTTTATCTTGAACCCTTGGTTGGGAAAGTTAGGATTCAAGGGTTTTGAAAGAGATTTCTTCTTTCAAAAAATAAATCTGTTTGGTTTTGGATTCAATTTGGTTTAAAACTTTCTGGGTTGGTGAGTCTAGAAATTCAAAGAAAGTTCCTATCTACCCACATAAGAGGTAATTCTAGAAAAATCTGCTAGGTATGGAAACAAAAGTATTATAAAAGGTGTCCCCAAGACTACATCATTTTTTATATCTTTTGCTATGATGAAATTAGTACGAATCCTAAGATTACCCTTTTCAACAAAAGTATCGGTTAATTTAAAATTGATTTTTAGTCTTTCACCTGTTATCGAGCTAAGACGTTCAGTAGATTTTTCAAAATACTTTGTGGGGATCAGACCTTCTTTAATACAATTTGAATCTGCACCTGTGTCAAAGAGTGCTATGGTTTCGAGGACAAAATCTTTGACGACAATTCTGATATTAACACGGAATTTCATAAAAGAGAATATATTTATTAATCTCAAGATTTCTTTTCCATTGTTGTCGTCAGAATTTTCATTTTCTTGGATTTCAGAAAACTCAGGTCTGTTTTTAAGAGAGTCAAGTTCTCCATCATCAGACTCTTCACCTTTCATTAATTGCGAGAGAATGAGCTGATGATTGTCTTGATTTTTCTTGATTTCGTGGATTTCTTTCTTAAGGTTGTTAACCTCAGTCTAGAGATCCTGAATGGTTATAGGACGAATAACTTGTTTTTCTAGTTTTTTGAAAATGGGCTTGACATCATATTTATTACTAAGGACAGGATTTTTGGGTTTCTTTTCCTTTTGTAAAGATTTTCTTAATTTTAAAAGAAAGTCTTTCTTTTGTTCTGGATCACCAATAGCCTCTATAGCGTCAAATAAGAGATCTTGATCTTTAGATAAAACATTAATTTTCTTGACATCAAAATATGAGGATGAATCAATATCATAAAGTTGGATATTATTGATATCATCCGGGGATTTCTGTCCAGAATCATCATATGAACTTTCAATTAAAAGATTGTTAATCTGTTCCTCAATCTGAGGAACAGATTAACAATCTTTTAACCTGCAGTATTTGCTAACCTGTCCTGGTTTTTTACATGTATAGCAAATAATGAGATTTTTTTGGGGATACTTTTGGAAATTTTTTTGGAAGCCTTTTTCATTCTTGGATCTTTGAAAACTTTTTTCTGGATCTTCTGAAATTCTTTTCAGGATTGGGTTTAAAAACTTTTTGATTAGATGGTCTTTTAGATTTCCTTGAATGACAAGCAGGAAGACCAAACTGTTCACAGAAAGTCCCCAAATCAATACGATTTTGTGTTTTCTCACGGGCAAGTTGCCGTTGGATTTTATCATCTTGACAGATCTTTAAAGCAATTTTTTGGATGAAGGAGATAATTTGGCCATAACTTAACGCATCATAGGGAATTATCCCATCTGGAGTTAAGCTACGAATTTTGTCCCTTACTTTATCTCCCAGGGATTTGGGAAGTCTGGCTAGGAATTTTTCCTTCCAGAAAGGTTGTTGACTGTCTTCTCTGCTATAGACCCTAGTAAGAAAGGTGTCCTTGTACCATCTAAAGTCCGAAAAAGTTTTGCATCTAAGATTGGAAAGTAATTCAGTAGAACAATCTTTCCAAAGAGATGGGTCACCTATGAAATGGCTTGCTATAGTAAAGATTAAGGTGTTAACAGCATTAGGAATAAGTTTGTTGTCATCTCCAAGTATGGGTTCATTTTGATCATTAACTTTTATAGCAGAAAAGATTGATTGTTTTTGGTAATCAGAAAGGTAGTTATCCCACCAACCTTTGAGTTGACCAGAGAACCCAGAAACAATAACATTGGCTATTGCTTCCTCGTAGGTTTCATGAGTAGCTTGATAGGCTGTGCCCACCATAGTCATATGCTGAAGCATACTCATGACGTTGTATTCAGTTTTGCCATCTATATTCCATTCATAGACATTATTGGCATTGAAACTGACAAAACCTAGTTCCCTTTCTTCGAGAGCTAGATCAGGGGCAGATATACGATTATAACTAAGCGGAGAGGGTTTGGTTAAACCTTTTCACTTAGTCATAGAATTGGACATAATTGGGTTGACTTTGAGAGTTAATTTGTCAGAATCATCACTTTGGTCCGAAGAAGACTCATTAGAGTCTTGGTTAAGGGTGTAACACCCTAACTATCAAACCTCACTCTTCCGGCTGCGCAACTCTGAAAGCTCGGACATTACGACGATTCTTATACTATTTAATACTAAAATATGAGTCTGTTTAAAACTTTAAACCGCAAAACCGCTCCCAAAAATACTTTCGTTCGACTACGTACATCCATACATACCATACAACTTACAAAAGTTCATAAATGATACATCCATATATATACATATATATAAATAATATTACAAGCATTATCCAATACAATACCTAACCCTCTTACAGAATACATCAAGATAAAGGCGAGGGTACAATAAACCATAACTAAGACAATACAGAGCATCTCAATGATAACTAAATAAACTCTTCATGACTTTAGCGTCCATATCCTGAAAGGGGAAAAAGGTAGGGGGTGAGAACATCATCCTCGAAAGGATTCTCAGTAGAGGATTTTTGGGGAATTACTGTAATAGGATACGTGAAGACAAACCGTACCAGTGATTAATAACCGACTTATGCCTCTTTTCAAAAACAACGGTTTACAATAAAAGAGAAATCTGAAATCTTTTCTGAAAGAGGAACAATTCAATTCTCAAACACTCAAAAGCCTTTCAAAAAGGTTTATTTCTACTGAGCCAAAATAGCCTTTCATATTTTTTCTAAATCAGAAACACAAAACCGAAACCAACCATCGGTCCATCTCATTCAACCGCAGCCCTAGGCCCAAACACTCCAACCAACAACCAATCACCACAGTCCAACAGAGTCTCAGTCACAAACACAAATAGGAAGATTCAAGCACAAACAAACAGTTATTGCAAGTAGAACAATTAGCAGTTAATCTCAAGTAATCACATAGGCAAACCAAGTACAATATGCACACCCAAACAATGTCACATAGATGCATATGATGCATGCCTGTTCCTAGTGGCTGATGATATCATCTGTCGGTTACCAAGCCAACCCGATGTGTCCGGTAGCTAACCCGGTCACAGTCTCTCTGTTGCGTATTAATATCATTAGAGGGAATATGTGCCCTGTCACCATTAGAGGGTATCTGTGCCCTATCGCCATTAGAGGGTATCTGTGCTCTGTCGCCATTAGAGGGTATCGGTGCCCTGTCACCCTTACAACCAGAGAGAACACACAAGCATATTCACATACAACATTCATCTCAGCCATCCGGCTCACGGTTCAATCCAGAACCAGCCAATTTATCAATAAATACAGCCCTTCAGCTTAAACTCATAATTCATAATCAGCCATACGACCCATAACTCGTTCGGCAATCAGCCATAGTTCAATAGCATACACAACCATTCCGGCTCATAACAAAATAGCACTTCCACCATTCAACATCATCAAATTCATACATCGGCATTTAAGCCATAAATCACTTTTCTCAATCCATTCACTTTGAAACCAAGTTTCAACTCTTTTCAGCCTTGGCTTTAAGGATCTTATTTCTGAAATCATATCAGGCCCATAAGCCACTTTTACTCAAAGTAAGTTCTCTTTTTAAAACAAAGACACTCTCGGCTTTCTCTTTCCAAAACTTCCATAACCATGGCAAGTTAAGGATTTATTTCAAGGTATTCAAAATCATCCATCCAACAATGGAATTTTATAACAAAAATTTCTCGGCAGAGTCTCAAGTCTTTAGAGAAGGTCAATCTATATCAATTCCTTAAAAGTCATTGAAACTCTTAAAATCATAAATTCTCGGTTCAAGTAAATAAAACTGAATTTATTATGAAACCGAACCATACAAAATCATAAGTTCCAATCCGGTCCAAAAATAAACTCATTTGAAATGGAACCGGTTCATTTGAATCAAACCACTTTCATATTTCTTTTTGGAACTCATTTTTCTAACCTCTTCCAAAATGCTTCAAACTTAAATACTCAATCAAAAGTCTAGTTTCCTTTAACATCACTAAAAACTCTTTTTTATATTGAAATCCATATTAGAGCATCATTCTTTCCTTCAGTGATTCATATGGTAAAAATAGTTCATTTCTAAATAAGTCGAACTCAAGGCATAAAGTTCGCTAAATAAATTAAGCTTGAAAAACATAAGTATTCTCTTAATAAATCAAATAATACAATTTCTCAAATCCAACCCTTTTTTAAATAACTTTTTAAACAAGACTAGGATTTTGTAGAAATTTTGGCAGCAGCTCCCCTAAAACTTGAACTTTTGCCACCCGATTCGGGTCCCAACTAAACCGTTCCTCATTCCTTTTCAACAGCTCAAAACCAGAAATCAATTCAAAAGCAAGCTAAATCCAACAGTCGCCTCAGCGGCATATCTCAAGGAAACCATTTCAAAATTAACTCAATATCAACCGATTTAACTCATTTCTAAAGCTTTAAAAAAATGGCTTAGTCACAAATCATTTATCCAAGACCAAGTCAATTAAAGTAAACCAAGCTGAATTCAAAAGTGCATTCGACTTTTCACATCATCAAATAATTGACTCAATTCAAATCAATCCTCAACGGATTAAACTTAGATATCAAAACTTTAAAAGAATCAACTCCAAAAGCATTTTGTTTCACAAAACCACACAACAATCCAGCTAACAAATGTACATAATCAATCAAACCATACATAAGGCCGATACAATCACCAATTACACATTCTCTCACAACAGTATCCATATATAATAATTCCGATATATAAAAATATAATTTTTGGAAAGCGCCCCTACCTCAAAACGCAAAATCATAGCCCAAACGCGTCACAGAGTCCTTTCCGCCTCAACCCGAAATCAACAATCAAAATCCTGGCAACCAAAACCTCGGTTCCAAGCCACTTTTGCAATAGTCTCAACAACTCTAATCACGATATACAACAACCGAAACTCAATCGTATAGCAATTAATGCCACAAACCCCAGCGTATGATAACAGAACAGTAACTAAAGGGCTTTCAAATCGAAAATGCTTACCAAACCAAAGGAGGAACGGCTGAACCGACACAGCGGCGGTCTCTGAACCGGCTCGGCGGCAGCCCGGAGCCACCTCAAGCGGCAGCGGCGATGAATTCCAATCACGATGACTGAAACCGACAGGCAGTGACCATAGTAACCTCGGAATTCAAAAAGGACAGAAACCGTAAATAAAATCCTTATCGGCAAACTTTCCGGCGACGGCAGAAGTAACCAGAAGCTCCGGCGGTGGTTCCGGTGACCACAACAACTTTTTCGGCAGCCATACACGACAGGAGACAACTTCTGCAGTAGCTGGTTAGGCGGCGACAGCTTCCGACGGTGGCGCTCCTCGCGTGCGGCAGTCCGGCGGCATTAAGACCTTTCTCAGCGGACCGGAGCAGCAGACACAGAGGGGGGTTTCATCTCACTTCTTTCTCACTGCTGGCAAAGATGACTACCCAGCTCCGGCGACGGTGAACTCGCAGTAGCAGCGGCAATATCCAGGTGCAACAGCGACGCACAAGACAACGCTCCTCTCTGCGCGACGCCTCCCTCTTGGTCTCCTACTCCCCTCTGGTCATGATACGAACGGCGGCAGCACAGAGGGTTCCACGTCGGGGATCTGACAAAATCGACGGCTGTGCTTCCTCCATTCTTGTGGGCTCGACAGTGGCGGTACAGTGAGGAGGACGGCAAGCTCGACGGTAGCGGCAGCCTCTCCTCCTCTCCTTCCTCGGCGACAAGGACGACTGCTTCAACCCACGACCTTCTCACTCACAAGCTATCCATCTTCTTTGACGTTGGAGGCGAACGGCGAGCAGCTCGGTGGTGACGGCGAGGCCTATCGGTGCTGGCTCACCCCTCCCTCTTCTCTTCCCCTGGCACGACTCAGACTCCCTCTCCCTTTTTTGTTTCTGTTTTCCTTTTCCATTGCAGCGTTGCTACTGTTGGTTATTGGGGGAGGGTTTTGGTGGCTGTAGGGTTAGAGGAAATGGGTAACCGGGTTAGGGTTTTTAGGGTTAGGGGTAGTTTAGATAAGTTTAATAAAATTAGGGTAATAGAGTAATTGAAACCCAAATTAAATCCAACACTAATTATATATAAAAAAATACTATTTTGCTCCTCAATTTTACAAATCATTTTCAATAAAAAGCCCAAAACTAAAAATTGGAAATAATATAATTAATTTCTCTATTTTTCAAAATAGCAGTATTAATATTTAAAATATTATTTAATCCAAATCATATAAAATCTTCATTATTTCACAACTACCAACTTTATACTTTAAATATAGAAAATAATCCAATAATTATAAAATTGGATAATAATCTCAATTTATTTCAAATTCAATAAATCAAAACTTGCTTTAATTTTCTTTAATAGAGAAATTTCTGAAATTAAAGCTACAGAAACACTGAATTTGAAATTAGCTAATGATAGCCCTCTTTCAAAGGTTTTGGGTCTTTCATTCTACCCACCTTATAAAAATTTTCGCCCTCGAAAATTGATACAAACCGAAAGAAGTTTCATAACAGTTCATTCTTGAACACATTTAAAGAAGAAGCAAAATATCTCAACATATAAAGATATATACAATTTTCAAATACTTGGATGGTCGTATGCATAAAGATACAAAGGTAGGAGTAGGATTGCAAAGCAAATGTTACAAGATAGGATCAATGCACAAGGTCATATGATCTCAAGGCTTCACAAAAACTTGAGGTGCCAAAATAGGATGCAATTCAAGATAGGCATTCACAAAGCAAAGTGGTAATTAATGTGGTAAAAAGGCTGCAAGGCATGTCGGTATTTAAACAGTGGCATAACGTTCGCTTGCAAATCTTGTTCCCACTTCAGAACTTCAATTTCCCAACTCCACCAATCATTTTACAACCTCATGGCCAATCATGAGCCTAACAACCGCAAACCCGTTTGCAAGGAGCAAAACACTAACTCATACGTTATACACCTACCGCTTCACCTTCCATATACACATATCGCGTCTTAAGGAACTAACACATCGCGTTACTACGTCTACAAGTCACACGTGACATCAAAACAATTCTCGAGTTTACTCAGAAAGATACAAGATTTAGAAAGAAGAGACAATTGTCAAGGATAATACTCATAGATTCGAGACAGTGTATCCAATTCCAGATAAACCAGGATACTCAGGCAATGAAGTTTGCTAGACGCAATTCAATTGAAAACTTCAAAGATAACCCTTGAATCAAGGAAATCCAATAGGATCAATAAGAATAAGGATCAGCGCATTAGTTTGAAACAATTTCAAGCTGAGTCGAAGAAGTATGAGGTTCACAGAAAGAATATCTCAGACCCAAGTCCAAAGCTCACAGAATTCAAGAGCACGATTAAAAATACTTCTGAATACATTGTTCATAAAGGAATAAAAAACTTGCGGAAAATCACTTCGCAATTTAGAAGAAAAGTTCAGTAGCAAACATTCCTCAAGAGGGCAACAAAAGCAATAACGTGGCTTTTCTCTAATTTGATTTCAAGTTGAAGTAGATTATGTAGAGTTTTAAAAACAAAATGCACACAGGTTTAGCTAAGAGCCAAAATATTCCCTCAAATATGTTAGAAAGATAATTAGGTGCACAACCTAACCAAAAGTAATCATAACACTCGGAAGAGAAATCAAATGCTTGTTCAAAAATTCCCAAAGTCCATACTCCAACAAGCGTGTATAAAATTTTTAGCAAGGACGAAAGAGAAAGTTAAACTCTTTTTAGAAAGGAAATTTCGAGGTAAAAATTTGCTTACAATCTGGTTAGGAAATAAGTGGTGCGTTACAAACAAACCAGTTTCCACTAAACAAGGAGTCTTTCAAAAACCCCATTTAAAATAGTGCATGCCAACTTTAAATTAACTTCGTCAAAATTGAACAATGGTTTCAATCTCAATCAAGCAGCAGAAAATAAATTCCGTTTAATATTTCTTCAAGGAGAATTCAAAACTTCTTTAAAAGTTCAAAACTAGACTCCAAAGTGATCTTGAAATCACCATCTCAGAAGAATATTCAAGGAGATTAGAATGTACTTAAAAGGAGTCAAGCCATACAAGAAAGGATCTTAAAATCAAAGTAGTTTAAACAAGATCCAATAGGTATGAGACATCAAACAAGCTTTCAATTGATCCAAAAGAATACAAAAGTTATAGAAAAAGACAACTCAATCATTAGTAATTTCTCAAAGATAAATCTTTGACTAAAAACTCTTGTAGAGACAATAAGAGGATAAACGATGCACAAATTTTGAAATGAATCAAACTGACTCACATAAGGATGAGATTCACAAGAGAGGACAAACCAAGATCAATGGTAATGTTCACAATATGTAAAAGATTAGTTAAAAACAGAATCACGTATGACATTCATAGAGGTGAAAAGCTTAAGAAGGAACGAGTCCGTTCATAAGAAGAAAGCTATGAGTTCAACATTCTCAAAAGAATGACAATGGTATAAACAATGTGGTATGCTAAGTCAAACTCCAGTCAAAATAAATTAGGTAAAGTTTATCAAACAAACTCAACCAGGATAAAAGTGAAAAATCCTTTCTTTTTAGAATTTTGAAAAATACCCGAATACATAATAAAATGAAAATGTGCATTGAAACTATAGTGAAATTACTGGAAAGTCAGTTGTATCTAAAGTAAATGCTGTTCCGCAAACCAGTAAAAGTACAGGCGATGTATTAAAAATAAATAGTCGTTAAACTGTATAAGAAATCTTCAAAGTTTCACATATAGATAAGTGCTTATCTATTCAACAACGATTTTTCATAAAAATCTCAAAATTGGCGATAATCACTGTTAGATAAGAGAAAAATTGAATCAACAACTTCTCTAATAATGGACTCGGAATCAGGAGTTATAATGCATAGCTCAATAGGACAAGTTCAAAGCTATGTCAAAGAATACTTGAATCAAGAAGAACTCAAACAGAAGAAGGTAGATGCAACAAGGATTTTAAACAAGCATAGGCAGTCGGAATCAACAGAGTAACTATGAATAGAGGAATAGAGTTGGAACATCAAATTACTTCTCAAGAGGTGTAGCAAACAAGAACTTAAAGTTAGGATATGGAAGAACAAGTCGACTCGAACAGAATTTAAGACACACGACTAAATAGCCTCGAGAAATAGTTTCTAACATTCCCAAAACCCGCGATTCGCTTTGCTCAAAACTCATATATCATCTATGATTACCCCTTAGTGCTTTCATGTACATAGCCTACTAGTATTAAGTCGGCCAAACTTAATACCAAGAATTATGCAATGCAAGACAAACGGCGTTAATCATAGATCGTCATGTGCATAAAGCTCTAATTCTCGTCATTCGACAAGATCTATTACATGACAAATGCTTAGAGTATGCAATTGAAGCATAGTCGGTCCATTCCTCAAGCTCTACAGGAAGGACTGCTCTGATACCATAATGTAACACCCTAACTATCAAAGCTCACGCTTCTGGCTGCGCAACTCTAATAGCTCAGACATTACGACGACTCTTATACTATTTAATACTAAAGTATGAGCCTGTTTAAAACTTTAAACCGCAAAACCGCTCCCAAAAATACTTTCGTTCGACTACGTACATCCATACATACCATATAACTTACAAAAACTCATAAAGGATACATATATGTATATATATAATATATATAATATTACAAGCATTATCCAATACAATGCCTAACCCTCTTACAGAATACATCAAGATAAAGGCGAGGGTACAATAAACAATAACTAAGACAATACAGAGCATCTCAACAATAACTAAATAAACTCTTCGTGACTTCAGCGTACATATCCTAAAAGGGGAAAAAGGTAGGGGGTGAGAACATCATCCTCGAAAGGGTTCTCAGTAGAGGGTTTTTGGGAAATTACTGTAATAGAATACGTGAAGACAAACCGTACCAGTGATTAATAACCGACTTATACCTCTTTTCAAAAACAACGGTTTACAACAAAAGAGAAATCTGAAATCTTTTCTAAAAGAGGAACAGTTCAATTCTCAAAAACTCAAAAGCCTTTCAAAAAGGTTTATTTATACTGAACCAAAATAGCCTTTCATATTTTTCCAAACCAGAAACACAAAACCGAAACCAACCATCGGTCCATCTCATTCAACCACGGCCCTAGGCCCAAACACTCCAACCAACAACCAATCACCACAGTCCAACAGAGTCTCAGTTGCAAACACAAATAAGAAGATTCAAGCACAAACAAACAGTTATTGCAAGTAGAACAATTAGCAGTTAATCTCAAGTAATCACATAGGCAAACTGATGAGCAGATAATTTATACGCTTTTTGGCATTATTTTTAGTATATTTTTAGTATATTTTGGTTAGTTTTTAGTATATTTTTATTAGTTTTTAGTCAAAATTCACTTTTCTGGACTTTACTATGAGTTTGTGTGTTTTTCTGTGATTTCAGGTAATTTTTGGCTAAAATTGAGGGTCCTGAGCAAAAATCTGATTCAGAGGCTGAAAAGGACTGCAGATGCTGTTGGATTCTGACATCCCTATACTCGAAGTAGATTTTTTGGAGCTACAAAAGCCCAATTTGCGCGCTCTCAACGGCGTTGAAAAGTAGACATCCTGGGCTTTCCAACAATATATAATAGTCCATACTTTGCCCAAGATTTGATGGCCCAAACCGGCGTTGCAAATCAGCTTCAGAATTCCCGGCGTTTAACGCCGGAACTGGCATAAGAATTGGAGTTAAACGCCCAAACTGGTATAAAAGCTGGCGTTTAACTCCAGAAAAAGCCTCTACACATAAAAGCTTCAATGCTCAGCCCAAGCACACACGAAGTGGACCCCGGAAGTGGATTTTTATGTCATTTACTCATTTCTATATACCCTAGGTTACTAGTTCACTATTAATAGGATTTTTTTGACATTGTATCAGTACCTCATGACACTTTACACGTTTTTCATTGTATCTTCTACGGCATGAGTCTCTAAACCCCATGGTTGGGGGTGAGGAGCTCTACTGTATCTTGATGGATTAATGCAATTACTACTGTTTTTCATTCAATCATGCTTGCTTCCATTCCAAGATATCACTTGTTCCTAAACCTGATGAATGTGATGATCCGTGACACTCGTCATCATTCTCAACTATGAACGTGTGCCTGACAACCACCTCTGTTCTACCTTAGATTGAGTAGATATCTCTTGGATTCCTTAATCAGAATCTTCGTGGTATAAGCTAGAATTGATGGCGGCATTCAAGAGAATCCGGAAGGTCTAAACCTTGTCTGTGGTATTCTGAGTAGGATTCAAGGATTGAATGACTGTGACGAGCTTCAAACTCCTGAGGGCTGGGCGTTAGTGACAGACGCAAAAGAATCACTGGATTCTATTCCAACCCGATTGAGAACCGACAGATGATTAGCCGTGCTGTGACAGAGCACGTTGAACATTTTCACTGAGAGGATGGGAGGTAGCCATTGACAACGGTGAAACCCTACATACAGCTTGCCATGGAAGGACCTTGCGTGCTTGAAGAAGAAGACAGTAGGAAAGCAGAGGTTCAGAAGATAGAGCATCTCCAAAACCTCAACCTGTTCCCCATTACTGCAAAACAAGTGCTTATTTCATGTTCTTTTGCTTTTTACAATCAACCCTGATAATTATTGATATCCTGACTAAGAGTTACAAGATAACCATAGCTTGCTTCAAGCCGACAATCTCCGTGGGATCGACCCTTACTCACGTAAGGTATTACTTGGACGACCCAGTGCACTTGCTGGTTAGTTGTGCGGAATTGCAAAAGTGCGATTGCAATTTCGTGCACCACAAACCAAGTACAATATGCACACCCAAACAATGTCACATAGATGCATATTTGCATGTTAGTTTTATAGTAGTAAATATTTGCATGTTGCCTAGTATAGGAAATAAGTTTGGTGAAAACAACAAAGAATTTTCAAGGGCGTTCCATTGATTAGATTTGGAAACTTGTTTTTCAACTTGCTTGAAGTATTTTTATGGAACATAGAAAAGAGCAAGAACAAAACATCAAGTGAGATTTGAGCTTTATTGGGTGGTTGCACATTTTCAACCACAAATTTTGTTCTTGTGTGTATACTCCTTTTATTATTGTGATCTTAGATTTGCTTGAATCTTTATGTCCTATATTTGATGTTTTGAATGCATTTAGTATGATTAAGGCCATTTTTAAAATTGAACTCACTAACCCATATGGCCAACCCTTACATTTACCATTGTAACCCAATTGTGAGCCTTTTAATTCCCCTTTTGTTCTAATTTTAAGCATATCTTTCTCCCTAAGGAAAAACCATTAATGTCCATGAATTGTATCTGTGATTATCTTGGGTTGAAGAGTGTATGTTATTCAAGTGTGGGGGAACTTTTGGGGAAACATTGGTAATGAGTCTACTTTGGGTATTCATTGTGAAAATTTTGGAAAATGGGTAAACACTTATGCATTCATCATTTAAAACATATGCATATCTTTTTGATGATAAAAGAAAAGAGAATTTTGGTGTATATACTTTTTGAAAAAAAAAGAAATAAAAAAAGAAAAAGAAAAAGAAAAAAAAGGAAAAGAAAAGACAAGAAAAGAAGAGAAAATAAAAATGCAAATAAAGAATGCATATGTGTGTGAATTAAAAAGAAGATGCATGAGTGAATGTGAAAAAGGGAAATGAATGGGAACTTAGGTTGGTTTCTTTTGTGTACATAGGTTGGTATAGGATTAGGTGGGATACTTGAGCTAATCAAAGGTCCAATTTACTAGTCCACTTAACCATATTAATCCTACCCTTACCCTAACCCCATTACAACCCTCCAAAGACCTCATGATATTTGCATTCATACATTAAGTATTTGTTGATTGTTAGATGACTAGCAAATTCTAGAAAACATGATTAAAGGAGGATTGAGTGATTAAGCCCTAAACACTAAGCGATTATAGCGTATACACATCCGGTGAGGGGTTCGATCGCTCAATTCTATGTTTCCATCCCTTATTCTATGTTTTCTTGCAAGTTGTTGACATTAATTTTGAAAACTTCAAATCAAATCTTTGGATGTGGATCATATTGTTTTAATTCCTTGTTTTGGCCCTAATGATTTATTTTGGATTGATTCGAATTCTACTGTTTATTTTTGCCAAACTCCATAGGGAACCATAGTATAGATATAGATAGATAGCATTTAGCGTAGTTGCATGCGTATAAGTATTTACATTGAATAAGTTGTTAGCCCTTTTACCCTTCTTCTTTGATTATGATTAGCATGAGGACATGCTATTATTTATGTGTGGGGGAATTGATGAATCCATATTTGATGATAAATTTTGGTTGGATTTGAGTGGATTTCATCACATAAACTCACACTTAATCATCTAAATAGCATACTTTTGTGTTCTCTCCCTAAATTGTGCCTAAAAATTATGCCTAATTGTGAAAACATGCTATTTTGTGTTTAATTTAATCAATTTTATTCCACTTTTATTCTATTCGATGCTTTGATGTATTTGATGAGTGATTTCAGGTGTAATAGGTAGGAATGGCATGACAAGAGTGGAAGAGAAGCATGCAATTGGGAGAAAACATGAAGAAAACAAAGGAGAAAAGCATTTCAGAGTGTGCCTACGCATAGAATGGAAATCAACAAGTGTGCCCATGCATAACTTCTGTGCGTACGCACACACCTGTGCGTACGCACAAGTCCCTGCGCATGACTTCATTAAAAAGTCACGTGGCTCGTAATTTTGAGGGCTCTTTGGCCCATTTCTGATGGCTTTGAAGCTTGTAAGGAGGGCAAGCAACCACACATGATACCATACTCATACCATACATTATACAACACATTTTAGGAGTAGTTTTAGGGTAGTTTAGTTTAGGTTTTTCTTTCAATTTTTCTTAGGTTTAATTAGGGTTTATCTACAATTTTGCAATTTTGCAATTTTGATCTTGGATCCTAGCTTGTTTCTATTGTAAGTATCTGTTTAATTTCCTCTTTTATCACATTACTTGTTCTACACTTTCTTATATTTTCATTTCCTTTATCAATATATACATAATTTGGCAATTTTGAGTTTGAGTTAATGAATTTGATGTTTGATGGCTTTTATATGTTTGTTTGAGTTGCCTTTGTTGATTTTGATCATTTGTGGTTCATAGCTTTTATTATTTTTCCAATTTTGCCATGTTTTATGATTATGCTCAGTATGTATTTGATGAAATACCAATTTTGATTATGGGGTAGATTTCCACCCCTTGGGTTGGGGAAATGAAATTATGGAATACTAGAGTCATAATATTCGACAGTTAGTGATAATTCTTGGGTTGTTAGTTGTTATTATTTCCACTAACGCTTTGCTAAGGTAATTAGTAAGATAGTTAGGATTTATGGATTAATAACAATTATGCTCACTTGACTTACTCTTTGATGTTAAGGGTAGACTAAGTGAGATTAATCCATCATAATTATCATAGTTGTGGTTATGGCAAGGAAAGAATTCCATAACTCATCCCTAGCCAAGGTTTCATTTATGTTTTAAACCATAATTCCATCAATTTTGAGTCTTACTTGTTTATATTACATACATAGTTATTTTATGACTTTATTATTTTATTAATTGCAATTTTTTCTTGTTCTTTTATCTCTTATTGCTTGCTTCTTTATTGAAAAAAAAAACCTTTGCTTTTCACAACCAAAATTATGTCCTCTTAGACATTAGTTCCTAGGGAGAATGACCTGAGGTTTAATTACTCTTGGTTAATTTGAATCAGAAATTTTAAACTTTGATTGGGAGGATTACTTGTCGGTTTGGACTATGCTACCGACGAAGTGATTCTGGTTTTGCTAAATTTTTGAACCGTCGTAAATCCTCTCATATCCTATTTTCTGTTGCTTTGTTTTATCCGTTGCATGATCTCTAGTATTGTCAGTTTCTTAGGTTTCAGTTTGTTTTAGTTATTTGTTTTTAATTTAGAAAAGATGTCTCATGTACCACCCATTAATCTTGAAAAGAAAAAGAAAAGAAGTAATTATTGTATGAGAAATTGAGTTTATGTTTAAAAATAGTCGTATTTGCTTGGATATGGTGGTGTTCATCTGTGACTTTGAATGCATGTATCAACAGTACATATTTGAATTTGGATCAAAGGATGTTGATGCATGATGAATAGGAATTTAGAGAACTATTATGAATTCTCTAAATTTAACAAGAAATTAATCCTTGAAGCAAAAAAAAAAAACAACAAAAAATTAAATAAATAGAAAACAAGGCCCAAGGCTCTTAGTATCGATAGCTAGGAAGGTTAAGAATGATCAAAAGCACAAAAGAATTATTTTCCAAGCTATATGCTTGTGGTGTGACTGTGTCAAGTAACTCTTGAGACAGAACACTTAGAGTCAAAGCCAAATACAATAAAGAGTATGTCAAAAAGTTCACCAGTTAAGTGGTTGTGGTGTTTTTGTCTCAAGTAAAACTTGAGGCAAAATATTTAGATTCACGGCTAGGCTTAAGATGCAAAGCACCAAAGAAAAGACAAGAAAATGCTATGTTCAAGGATTAATTCGAAGTAAAAATAAAGAGAAATCATAATATTATCCGGATTCTAAGTTTGAATGAAATTAACATTCCTAGGATTCAAAGGATAGTGAAATACCAAAGCTATTCATGATCACAGTATTTTTAACCCCACTCTGAGGATAGACAGGAGCTTAATTGAGAAATTCAACTCTCATGCAAATTCACATCTAAGGTTTATATTGTTTTCAATTGCTTGACAAGCAACAATTCAAATTTAGTGTTGTGATACGTGAGCATCTTCCTTATCTTTTCTTAGTGAATTTGCATTTGAATTTGTTAAGTTTAATTAAGATTTAGGTGTTTTGAGCCACTATGAATGCTACTTTGAGTTGTGTGCAATTTGATTCGTTTCAGATAGAATTTGGGCAGATTTAACGGAGTTCAGAAAGGAGAAACGGAGCCACATGCATACAGAAGGTGGCGCCAAACTTCACCCATCCAAGTTTGGTGCCAGGAACGCATAAGGCTCTTGTTTGATGTGGTCATAATGGCACCAAACTTGGGAACTCCAAGTTTGGCCCCAAGATCACCATATAAGCCACAATCTGATTTGACCTTGGTGGCACCAAACGCCGCATCACTGGCGTTTAGTGCTGAGATGCTGGGAATGCGTGCTAATTGATGTGTGGACGTGGCACGAAACTTGGTATAATTCAAGTTTAGCCCCAGACTCTTGACCTAGGAGGACTCTCCGTAATCTTAAGGATTTTGTTTGATTTAATTAGGTATTAAAATTATATTTTTTATTTAAGAAAAGATATTTTAGGTTTTCGAAAAAATATTTTACATTAATTAGGATTAGATATAAAAGTGATTCTGGCCTAGGATTTTTTCTCTCCTTCAGCACTTTACACTTTTTCTCTGCTAGGATTTTTCCATACCATGAGCAACTAAACCACCATTGTTAAGGTTAGGAGCTCTATTTATTTGAATGGATTAAAACCTATTGTTTTCTACTTCTGATTAATGCAATGATTTACATTCAAGAATCTGTCTTGTTCTTCATCCTACGGATTAGAGTGTATTGGAAAATAATGCTTTTCTAAATTGAATTCTTGTTGAATCTTGGAAAAGTTATCTCACCTGAATAACAACTTGAAACTGAATTCTCATAACTCTTTAATTATCTAAATTTAATTTAATACATGACATATAATCATATCATCTTCGAATATTTATAGTTTTGTGTTGTTTATGAACTAGGGTTTGAATTTAAACCCTTTAATTAGATTAAGTGACCCAGGAATTGGCGGTTAATTGAGTTAGAGGAGGATTAAATTACCAAAGAATTGGAGTCTAATCACTTAAAGTTTGTTATGAATTGAGTCTCTGCATAATCAAAGTAGTTAATGAGAATTGTTAATACTGAAATTTAAATATCTCTAAAACCTTGACTGTTTTCTCATATAAGTTTCACAACTAATTTACTGTTTGATTTCTTAATTTCTCTAATTACTATTTAATGCAATTTGAACAGAAAACACTTTTTTCCACCTGTCTGACTAAGTGAATCACTCAACTATTGTTGTTTGGTCTATCAATCTTCGTGGGATCGGTCTTCACTCACCTGAGGTATTATTTGGTACGACCTGATGCACTTGCCAGTTAGTTTATGGTTATCGAGATCCGCACCAACAAGCACACCTAGGAGCTTGAATTAGAGAGATAAGGAGTTGCTATCTGCACATATTCTCAGATAACTGAATTTTGGGGGTAAAATTTTTAATTAGGTGGTTAGGATGTAACATCTGGTAAATTAATTATGAGCCAAGAAAATTAGAAAATTAAACTTCATAATTTGAAAAAGTAAAAACATTTGAGATATGAGTTTAAAACACTAATTTTAAAGGTTTTGGCCTAAAATTGGGCCAACAGACTAAACCGAGCGAACCGAGCCCAACTAGGCCTAAATCCACTCACTTAACCCTCATATAAAGCTTGCTGACAGCCTTCTTTCTTCCTCTTTCTCCATTCATGCTGCATGAGGGGAAGGAAGAGCAAGAAAACATAAATCCCTCACCCACTGCGATATTCTATTCATCTTTCATCTTTTAATTTGGAACTTCGATTAACGAGCCATTTATTATCACGCGTTCGTCTCGAAGTCTTCTTCATTTCTATCCAAACAAAGTGGTAAGAAACTTTGTAATTTGTACCTCATTTTTCCCCTTTTTTTGCATTTGTATGAGTTTTGAGTGATTTAGGTACAATTTAACATTGAATAATTGTTAAACTTTACCCCAATCATCAATGGGTAAGGTTAGAAAACTCTAGACCCTTGTGGGTTGTCCAATTTTGTGAAACCTAGTACTAATTTTGATAAATTGTATGGATTAGATTGAAATTGTGTTGAATTAGTGTTAAATTGGTGAATTGGAACGCTTTGGGTGGTTGAAATTATCGGGTTTGATTTGGAGTCTTTGAAGCTTGAAGTTCAGTGTTTTGAGTTTAGGGAGGAATCGGTTAAGGTATGGTTTTAGTTTCTAGTAGATAATGTGTAACATTACGTGAAAATTTAGGCTAGTTGACCATAAGATAGGTTGAATTATGTGAACTTGTTAGGGTTTAGTAATTTTGGTGAAAATATTGACTTTATTATGAGCATGTGATGATGATTGATGTGGATGATGATTATGAGATGTGATTATGATATATTAATGAATGAGGAATTGTGTTGTTTTGATTATGGGATTGTTTGGAATGAAATTAATAAAATTGGATATTGGTATATTATGGAAGGGATGGAAAGGATATCGATATGGTATAAATATTGTTGGAGTTGTTTTGGAGTATGAAACTTTGCTTTAAAATTGAAAATTTGGGAAGAATAGAGGTTTTGTACTTTTTGGTAAAAGCTGATTTTTGACTAACTTTAGCGGGCTATAACTTGACTTTCAGACTCCCGAATTTTGGGAAACTTATTTAGAGTGAAAATTAGGTTCATGAAGTTTACACCGTTCGAAAAACGGACTAAAAAGATTCTTGACAAAAAAGTTATGCGCGTTTGAAGTTGTTGTGAAAAAACTGATTTTTGAACTTATCAGCTTTTGGAGTTTCTGATAAGCATGCAACGCAGAATGCTCCATGCGACGCGAGTATTAGGCTCTGCCCATATATCTCGCGTACGTAGACACGGGCTCGCGGACGCGGCACTTCCAAAACTGAAATTTCGCATACGCGACAGTGCCATGCGACACGAAGCCTGTTCTCTGTTTTATGAACTCGGGTACGTAGAAATGGTTTTGCATACGCGGCACTATATTTTGCAAATTCTCTCGTATGCGGCAAGTGGTTCACATACGCATAACCCATGTTTTCTGAAGAGTGTATTTTTAAGTTTTAAACCATTTTTCTAGCTTTCTAAACCTTTGTAACTATCATTTGGGATTTTTTAGCTAGTGTTTAGGTTTTTCGGGTGAACAAGAGGGTACTGATAAGATAAACAAGGGTAGTTTTTATTTTTTATTTAGAGTCGGAGACTTAGGGTTACAGAGTACTATGGGTAGGTTAATTAGAGTAGTTCGTGAAGTATTTTGAATTTATTAAAGAGAAGATATTAGAGTATTAGTGGAGATAAGTTTGAAGAATAATATGTTAATTATAAATATAATATTGGGCATGATTTAATTATGAATATGACTATTTGATCTCGAGCACTTTTTCTCAAAAGTGCAACCCCAGTGAGATGGTGGAAGGTGAGGATCTTCTTCTTTGTTCCTCCTAATATTGTAAAATTGCCTCCAACAAGATGGTGGGAGATTAGGATCCCCTATTTTGGTATTCCTAGACATATAAGAATGTACCTCATGGGTAGACGCAAGGATTGTGGTTTACCCCACTTGCTCTAGGTTGGTTAGTTAAGGCTCCCGGGTAGATGCAAGTGTGTGGTTCGCCCCACTTGCTCCGGGATGAGATGGTTTGAACTCCCTGGGTAAAGGCAAGGGTGTGATTCACTCCACTTGCTCCAAGTTGAAGTGATTATGAGCTTCTTGGGTAGATGCAGTGTAAGAATCGCGAATTAATAAACCTATTAATTAACGTTAAATAATAATGATTTAATTGTCCAGAATAGGTTCAAAATTTTAGAATACTAATTAGAAAAATATAAATATGATATTTAAACTCAGTAGATTTTTCTAAGTTGGAAAATGTAATTTTCTTTGGAAAATTTCATAACAACGCGTACCGGTAAATTAACCGATAGTACCGGCTTAAGTCTGTTTGGTACTATGCGAGAATAATAAAAACAGTAGAAAACTCTAGGAAATAAATTAAAGTTGAAAACCGGACACTAATTTTGATGTATTGAGATGAGAACTATGATGAGGTATGATAAATGAAGCTCATGATTAATGAGATTTGGTGTAAGTACTTAACATTGAATATTGATGTGAAAATTATGGAATTGTTGGGTTATAGAGGTGGAATTGATTGATATAGGTGTTGAATTGGTCGAAATGTGATGGAAAGGTAAAGTATAATATTTAGTAGTGTTTTATGGTGAGGTGGAATAGGCTTTGACTTAGTTTGTTTATGAATTTTAAAGTGTTGAAAACTTACTGAACTTCGGTAAAAATGGATTTTTAGTGAATTTTGACGGATCATATCTTGAGCTACAGCTTTTGAAATTAAATGAATTTTATATCGAATTAAAGATAATTTAAAGAGCTTTAAAACGTTATAGATTTTGTAGAAATCTAAATTTTGTAGAAAAAGATATGATCGTTGGAAGTTTGTGACCGAAATCTAAATTATGTGATGTTGTAGAATTTTATGATTTCTGGTTTGTGTGCGCACGCACACTGGTGTGCGCGTGCTCTGATCAGTGACTATTTTTGACTTGTGTGTACATACAACCTTGTGCACACGCACACGCTGTGAAATTTTGAAAACGTGTGTACGCACACTCTTGTGCGCATGCACACACACAGGGAGGTGCCTACTATTGGGAGCGCCAGGACACTCTGGTGCGCACACATACCCTACGAAAAAATTTGCAAGTTGTGCGTACGCACAACCTCGTGCGCACACACACGCTGGGAATGGCATTCTGTTAAGGGCGATCACATGCATCTGTGCACACGTTTAAAATGAAAACTTTTACCTTCTGTGCGTATGCACACTTCTATGCGTACGCACAGTTCTTGAAAATCCTTCTGTGCATGCTTACGCATAATCATATGTGTATGCACACTGCTCTGTAAACTTTCGTAAAACTTATCTAAGATCCTTTAGCTTGTTTTTAGGTGTAAAAACATGGGGGATGCTTTGGGGTAAGTTTAATTAGATATTTTTCTTGTAAAAAGTTTAGAAAACGGAGACTTAGGTTTCTGGAGTACTGGGGACGGATTTGGTTGAGTGAGAAGGCGGAGTATAGTGTTGATGATCACTGACTATGAATTGGGAAAACTATGAATTGATGGTGGTTGAGACGATTCTGGGACTTGGAATTATAGATCACTGATATACTGAAAAAATAATTTCTGAAAATCACTGAATTACTCTTTTAAACTGAGATTATTGAGACGCTATGCGCCTGGCATGGATGGCGGTAAATCCCGCCTGTCGAGGTCACGGTGGCGGTGTAAGGGCGGTGGTTAATCCCACTTACGTTGAGATGTGAGGTCTGTGACAAGAGTATCCCGCTCGCATCCCTTTGCCATTTGATGAGCGGATAATTTATACGCTTTTTGGCATTATTTTTAGGTAGTTTTTAGTAGGATCTAGATACTTTTAGGGATGTTTTTATTATTTTTTATGCAAAATTTACATTTCTAGACTTTACTATGAGTTTGTGTGTTTTTCTGTGATTTTAGGTATTTTCTGGCTGAAATTGAGGGACCTGAGCAAAAATCTGATTTAGGTTGAAAAAGGACTACTGATGCTGTTGGATTCTGACCTCCCTGCACTCGAAATGGATTTTCTGGAGCTACAGAATTTTAATTGGCGCGCTCTTAATTGCGTTGGAAAGTAGACATTCAGGGCTTTCCAGCAATATATAATAGTCCATACTTTATTCGAGTTTAGATGACGCAAACTGGCGTTCAACGCCAATTCCATGCTGCATTCTGGAGTAAAACGCCAGAAACACGTCACAAACCAGAGTTAAACGCCAAAAACATGTTACAACTTGACGTTTAACTCCAAGAGAAGCCTCTGCACATGTAAAGCTCAAGCTCAGCCCAAGCACATACCAAGTGGGCCCCGGAAGTGGATTTCTACATCAATTACTTATCTTTGTAACCCTAGTAGCTAGTTTAGTATAAATAGGACTTTTTACTATTATATTTTCATCTTTGGATTATCTTTTGATCCTTTGATCAAGTTTTGGAGGCTGGCCATTCGGTCATGCCTGGACCTTTATCACTTATGTATTTTCAACGGTGGAGTTTCTGCACACCATAGATTAAGGGTGTGGAGCTCTGCTGTTCCTCGAGCATTAATGCAATTACTATTATTCTTCTATTCAATTCAGCTTATTCTTATTCTAAGATATTCGCTGCACTTCAACATGATGAATGTGATGATCCGTGACACTCATCATCATTCTCACCTATGAACGCGTGCCTGACAACCACTTCCGTTCTACCTTAGATTGAGCGCATATCTCTTAGCCTCCATTCCGAAAGATTGGACTCTTCGTGGTATAAGCTAGAATTATTGGCGACCATTCCTAAGATCCAGAAAGTCTAAACCTTGTCTGTGGTATTCCGAGTAGGATCTGAGATGGGATGACTGTGATGAGCTTCAAAGTCGCGAGTGTTGGGCGTAGTGACAGACGCAAAAGAATCACTGGATTCTATTCCAACATGATCGAGAACCGACAAATGATTAGCCGTGCGGTGACAACGCATTTGGACCATTTTCACTGAGAGGACGGGAGGTAGCCATTGATGACGGTGAAACCCAACATACAGCTTGCCATGGAAAGGAGTAAGAATGATTGGATGAAAGCAGTAGGAAAGCAGAGATTTAGAAGGAACACAGTATCTTCATGCGCTTATCTGAAATTTCCACCAATGAATTACATAAGTATCTCTATCCTTATTTTATGATTTATTTATCTTTATATTCGAAAATCATTATAACCATTTGAATCCGCCTGACTGAGATTTACAAGGTGACCATAGCTTGCTTCAAGCCGACAATCTCCGTGGGATCGACCCTTACTCACGTAAGGTATTACTTGGACGACCCAGTGCACTTGCTGGTTAGTTGTGCGAAGTTGTGAAAAAGAGTGATATTACAATTGTGCGTACCAAGTTGTTGGTGCCATTGAGATCACAATTTCGTGCACCAGCACTGACATCCTGGACCGTGATCCGGGTATGATATCTCGGGAGTTCCTATTATGAGACCGAAGGGCGACATCTCCATGGAGGTGTGTCACGTTGGCAGTTGAACCGACAATGTGATATTATAACTAAATAGGATAGGCATTCATCATGCGCATCTTTTATCTGTTTGCTTGCTTTGCCGACTTGAATTGCTTGCCTAGTTGTAACATGCCTAATTTTCTATTTGAATTACTTGGTATATATGCTTATACTTGTGCTTTCCTTGTATTGTATTATTTGTGTATTCTACTGGGATTGAAGAGGTTTGGAAGGCGATGGCGATGGGATCGCATGGCGGTTAGGCAGGCCAAGGCTGTGGGACAACAGAGAATTGTTAGTGTAGAATTCCCTAAGTTAGATTACCCTTTTTCAATGTGGTTTTAAAGTTAATGTTTTAAATGTACTTATGGTTAAGTTTGAATCTCATGATGGATATGAAGCTCTAGGATTGCCTTTGGCGTCCATAAGTCTTATATCTTACATCACTGGGGCACTATTACCATACTGAGAACATCTGGTTCTCATTTCATACTCTGTTGTTATTTTTCAGATGTAGGTTGCAACCCAGCTCGGTGAGTTGCTTTGATGATGACAGAGCAGATGATCCCGGCTATGTTTTGAAGTTTTTTGATTATTTTGTTTAGTTCTCTCACCTTTTATATTTATAATTGTCTTAGAGGTTTACTTTGAGAGAGATATTTTGTATATGCTATTTTAACTTTCAAAACTCTATATGTCAGTATTTAACTAGTCGGCCTAAACTCCGCAGGTTTAGGCTAGTATCTTATGATTAATATACTCTTATATATCTACATATATCTTGTTATCTTACATAGTGTATCTTGTCTTTTATGCTTGTAGCTTCGTGTGAACGTTCACGCTTTGTAATTCCGTATTTAAGCTTATTTTCTTCATCGGGCTTCTAGACTTATTACTCCTTCTATATTGATCTATGTATAAGCCTTAGATTTGTTGTAACCTTTGATTAACTTTTGCTTTATGGCTAAAGGTAAAGCTTAAGGTAATTAGGGTGTTATATGCAGTGGTTGCCCCACTTACTCCAGGATGGTATTTATGATTAATCTTAGTCTCCCTGGGCAAACACAATGAGTCACCCCCATTAGTTCTAGGTTGAGATTTGAGATTCCTTTGACCCAGCCGTGTGATGGATGATTGATTATTTATATATATGCATATGCTTTGAGCTTCGCGCTGCTGGGACTGTCCAGGGTTCACTACTGGACATGTAGATAATCGACAGGTGATATCATCGGCAATAGGACAGACATGCATCATGTGCATTTGTATGACTTGTTTGAGTATGTATACTTTGGATTGTCTAATTGATTAGACCTGCTTATCTGCTATTTGTCTTGCTATATTTGCATCCTATCTGTGTTTTCGTTGCCTGTCTTGTATGTCTTTACAACTGAGAGATCCCTTATGTTGGCGGAGGTGACATTGAGGGTAGTTCCACCAGTGATTAGGAGGTTTGGGTTGGCAGGAGATGAAGAGTTAGATTAGAACTAGAATCCACAAATAGATTCCCGAACTTCTGGTTTAGTATACTTCTTTAAGTTTAAATCTGAGTGTTAGAGTTCTAAGAATGCCTCTAGCTTTTCCGGAACCTTATATATTATCTATGTGGGCACCTCTACCATGCTAAGAACCCCCAGTTCTCATTGCATACATATTTTGTTATTTTTCATATGCAGGTCGAGAGGCACCTCGTTGAGCGTCTGGAGAATTCTTGGTGGAAGCGAAGATTTCACTCTTGCGTTATTATATTTTGAGTTTAGGCTATGTATATATATTCTCCGCTATATATGTTGTATTTTGTCCCTCTTAGAGGTTGACTTGGAAAAATTGGTGTTTATTTTGTAATTTGAGTTATACTTCTGGGTTTTATATATGTATGTATACTCTGGACGACCTTAGCTTTACAGGTCGAGTCTGGACCTTGATAATTGTACCTTTGGAGCTCTGATATGTATATTTATGTTTTTAGCCTTCTTTTCAATCTTGTTTATCCTTTCTTTCATTTTCGTCTATCCATTTTATGTGTATCTAATCGTGAGTGATGCGATTTTTTTCCGCTTTACTTAACTTCTTTTTCAGGGCTCCTAGCTATATTATCCTTGTTATATATGTATGTATTTTTATTTTTAGAGGTCGTAGCGTCTCACCACCCTTGATTTACGTCTTAGGCGTAAAGCTCTGTGTGGTAGGGTGTTACACATTGAAGGTGGAAGATAATTAAATTGTAATTAGGAATTGGGCTTAGGTTAGTGTTCATACCCTGGGTCGAGCTGTCCGACCCGGGATGTTCTACTGACATGTTGACCGACCTCTTCAGGTCAGGACAATCCGACCTCTTCTCAAAGATTTCAGTCAAATCACCAGGAAAGCCTAAAAAAGGGCCCAAACGGAGGACCACACCCCAAATCCTAAGGTAGCCCAAGCCTACAGAGAGAAGGACAATTCCCTTGAAGATAAGATGACCTCACTTGAAGATAAGATAAAGATAAGATAACTAACTTATCTTATCTAAGAAGGTCACTCTATGCCATTATAAATACACTGGAGCACCCAGGTATAACTCATACTCTGATTCTACTAAAAACCTGCTTAATACCCTTGCTAACTTAAGTATCGGAGTCTCTTGCAGGTAGCACCACCCTCCGGTGACGAAGGATCAACACTACCACCAAGTCCAACAAATTGGACACAGCGGCTCCAGCCACCGTCATCAAGTCAGACACAACCGCTCTGACCAGTATAGAAGATCTCATCCAAGATCGACCAACAGTTTCAGGTAACCCTCGGAACATTGGCGCCATTGTCGGGGAACCTGGAAGTCATCCCATCACCATGGCGGACGACCATGACAACGACCATGATTCGGGTCTAAAAGACAGAACGCCGCACAAAAACGTGGACACTACACCAAAAGATACCCCGCAACTTAACGAAGACAAAAATTCACCAAACTCGGGAGCCCTTGAGACGCTTCAAGATCATTTAAAACAACTCGAGAAAGAAGCCCAACATCAGCGAGAACCTGGGAAGAACCTACAAAGGGAGATAAGGCGACGCCGGGAATTGGAGGACAAACTCCTAAAATTCGAAGCCAATCTCAAAGCCAAAGCAACTCGATCCACCCACGAGGACAGCTCCCGCAAGGACCAATATCCATTTACCAAGGAGATCATGAAGACCAAAATCCCAAAAGACTTTAAACTCCCGAATATGGCCTTATATGACGGCACGTCAGATCCTGGCAATCACCTCAGTAATTTCAGAAGTCGAATGTATCTCATTGACGCCTCAGACACAGTCCGCTGCAAAGCCTTCCCGACTACCTTAACAAAAACAACGATTAAGTGGTTCGAGAATCTACCCGCCAGGTCCACCTCAAGCTTCAAAGACCTAGCCAAGAAGTTTCTAGCCAGATTCTCTATCTAGAAAGATAAAACCAAGCACGCTCCAAGTCTATTAGGAATCAAATAAGGAGAACGGGAAAGTCTCCACAGCTATATGGAAAGATTTAACAAGGCATGTCTAGACATACAAAGTCTGTCCACGGAAGCGGCAATCATGGGCCTCATCAATGGCCTATGAGAAGGGCCTTTTAGCCAATCCATATCGAAAAAGCATCCCATATCTCTAAATGAGGTACAAGAATGAGCAGAGAAGTATATCAACATGGAGAAAAACGCTCGACTAGGAGAGACCTCAAAATCCGGATTCTCCTATTCCTCCTAAGATAAGGACAAAGAATCCAAGAAAAAAGAAGATCGACATGGGGAAAAGATCAAAAAATACCATAATTATACCCCTCTTCGGGTATCCCTTGTGGATGTCTACAGAGAAGTATGCATACTGAAAAGATACCTCCAGCTCGACCACTCAAAAGCAAAAAAGGAGGAGGAAACCAGGCAGAATATTGTGAATATCATCGAATCTATGGACATTCCACCAACGAATGTTTCGACTTAAAAAATATCATAGAAAAACTGGTAAGAGAAGGAAAGTTAGATCGGTATTTGGCGAACCGAGCAGATGATCCGAGAAAAAGAAGAAGGGATGAAGATGTCGGACAGGCAGAACGACCATCCCGTACATCTGAGAGACACATCCACATGATACACGGAGGATTTGCGGGAGGCGGGATCTCCAAATCATCTCGCAAAAGATATCTTAAAGAAGTATATCATGTTGAGGGAAGAGAGGAAACACCCGACATCCCTACAATTACTTTTACCAAAGAGGACGCATCCGACATTGTTCTGAGGGTTACTTGAAACTGTAGGTCGATCTCGGATGAGATCTCCTGTGCTGATCGGAGCTGTGATCTCCGACTCGTTGGACTTGGTGGTGGTGCTGATCCTTCATCACCGGAGGGTGGGGGTACCTGCAAGGGACTCCGATGCTTAAGTTAGCAAGGGTATTAAGCATGTTTTTAGTAGAATCAGAGTATGAGTTATACCTGGGTGCTCCAGTGTATTTATAATGGTGTTTGAGCGACCTTTTAGATAAGATAAGTTAGTTATCTTATCTTATCTTTGAGTGCGGTCATCTTATCTTCAGGGGAACCGCCCTTCTCTCTGTAGGCTTGGGCTGCCTCTGGATTTGGGTCGTGTTCCTCTATTTGGATCCTTTTCTGGGCTTCTCTGGCAATTTAGCCGAGCTCTTTGAGAAGAGATTGGATAGTCTGACCCTAAGAGGTCGGTCGCTTTATCGCCAAACATCTCGGGTAGGACAGCTTAACCCGGGATATGAACAGTGCCCCTGCTCGAGCTCGGTTTTTATTTCGGAGGTCGAGTCTTAGTTTTAGGACTTCGAACCTTCTCGGGTGAAGCCGAACTCGAGCATTTTGTCGATTTTATCTTTGTAGAGTTCCTTTTTGAATGCTGAACGTTCCTTCTTTTGTTTCTTTTGAAAACGCGCGCTTTTGTATTAGCGTCCTAGCCTTGGGAATGCGCGAGGGTTTTAATGCCCTCATTAATTGGTTTTTAATGCCACGTTTCTCTTGCTTCTTTTATTTTGAACTTTACACACAGAAACGGTTTTTCCTCTTCTCTGTACTTCCCCTTTTCTTTCTCATTTTTCTGTTTTCGCCTGTTATCTGCATTTTTGCGTTTCTCCCTGCGACGTATGTGCTTTCTTTGCTTTCGACGGCAATTCCTGATTTCCTCGTCTTCGACTTCCTTCCGTACTCTTCTCCTTTTTCAGGTTGGTTCATCTTTTCCTTTTTTGCATTGTTCTATTTCCTGGTAAAGTAGAGATTTTACTTGAGTGTATGTTTGGGAAGCTTGAACCTTTTTGCATTTCTATACTTCTTGTCACTGTGATTTCTGGTTTCTTCTTTTCTGGCGTTTCCTTGATGGTTGAAGCTTCTAGGATTTTGCATGTTGTTGCCTATTTCTGTACAAATGGCTTTGTTTGATTTTGAAGAAAGATTGTGTTTTTGACAATTTTTCTGCTTTGCCATGTTCTTACTGTTTGATAGTTCTCTTTGCTGGTAGACTGAAACCGTAATTTGAGAGGTGGTTATTTTGATGATTTTATTCAGTTTGTGGCCTTTCAGAGTGTCATTTTTGTTGAAATAGAGACTTTATCTTATTGTTGGGAAGTGTATAGATGTAGACTTGTAGATTTTTCTGAGTCCTTAATCTGCCTCTGGAGTTTCCTTTTGTTGCTTTGCCTGGCTTCTTGATTCCTATATGCTTTAGTTTCAAATTGTCTCCATTTATGCCTGAGTTGTTTAATTAGTGTGCCGAGATATTTTTGAGTAATCCAATCTTCTTTTCTTCTTGTAGGACTAGTTGACCTCATGTCTTCTTGCAAAAATATTGTTGAGACGTCTTCCCAAGTCCCTGAGGGCATGGTTGATTGGGTAAATTCTATGGTCCTTTTGTCTGTCTCGTTGGTTGACTCAGAGTTTTGTCAGCAACATAGGCAATTTCATAGGATTTGTGGCAACGGTAGCGATGAGAAGAATTATGAGCTCGTGTCTCCAACTTCTGGGGAAAGGGTTTGTTTTTCTACCCGAATTGCTGGAGAGCGCCCCTTTTTCTATGCCTACGACTTCTTTTTTAGTCAAATGAATATTACTCTTCCTTTTACCTCTTTTGAGACCAACCTATTATGGTCCTGTAATGTAGCTCCATCCCAACTTCACCCCAATTCTTGGGATTTTATACAAATCTTTCAACTGCTGTGTCATGAGTTTGGTATCCCTACTTCACAATCTCTCTTCTTTTATCTTTTCGTTTTGACAAAGCCTAGTGTAGTGAAGAAGAAAGCCGCTTGGGTTTCTTTTCGAGCTTCCCAGGGGAAAAAGGTTTTTTCCATGTTTGATGAATCTTTTCGTGATTTCAAAAATTACTTTTTTTAGGGTCCAAGCTGTTAAAGGAGATTGGCCCTTCTTTCTGGGTGAAAATAATAAGCCCACCTTTCCTTTGGAATGGCAAAAGAATGTAATGGTTTCTAGAAATGTGTGGGAGATGTTAGATGAGGCTGAGCAAGCTTTTGTGACTGTGCTGGAAGAAAACTGGGGTCAGTCCCCCATCTTGATACAAAGAAATTTTTAGCGAACCCCTCTATCCTCCGAGCTGAGCTGGGTAGTCTTCAATTCTTCTTTTTTGGTTTTGCTTATTTTGTCGAGTTTGTCTCTTATAAGATCTTTTTCTGACTCGTAGCTTGGTTTCCTGCTGTGATGTTTTCTTGCAGAGATGATTAAAAACAACGAATCCATGAAGGCCTTTAAAAGGGCGAGGAAAGCTACTACAGCTCTGATGAGCGGATAATTTGTACGCTTTTTGGCATTGTTTTTAGTATGTTTTTAGTATGATCTAGTTGGTTTTTAGTATATTTTTATTAGCTTTTAGTTAAAATTCACTTTTTTGGACTTTACTATGAGTTTGTGTGTTTTTCTGTGATTTCAAGTATTTTCTGGCTGAAATTGAGGGACCTGAGCAAAAATCTGATCCAGAGACTAAAAAGGACTGCAGATGCTATTGGATTCTGACCTCTCTGCACTCAAAGTGGATTTTCTGGAGCTACAGAAGCCCAATTGGCGCGCTCTCAATGGCGTTGGAAAGTAGACATCCTGGGCTTTCCAGCAATATATGATAGTCCATACTTTGCCCAAGATTTGATGGCCCAAACTGGCGTCCAAAGTCACCCTCAGAATTCCCAGCGTTAAACGCCGGAACTGGCACCAAAGTGGGAGTTAAACGCCCAAACTGGCATAAAAGCTGGCGTTTAACTCCAAGAAGAGTCTCTACACGAAAATGCTTCAATGCTCAGCCCAAGCACACACCAAGTGGGCCCGAAAGTGGATTTTTATGTCATTTACTCATCTCTGTACACCCTAGGCTACTAGTTCTCTATATTAGGACCTTTTACTATTGTATTTTCATCATCTAATCTTAGAGAGCTTTTGAGATCATCTTTGGACATCTAGTTCTTAGATCATTGGGAGGCTGGCCTCACGGCCATGCCTAGACCTTGTTCTTATGTATTTTCAACGGTGGAGTTTCTACACACCATAGATTAAGGTGTGGAGCTCTGCTGTACCTCGAGTATTAATGCAATTACTATTGTTCTTCTATTCAATTCCGCTTGTTCTTGTTCTAAGATATCACTTGTTCTTCAACTGGATGAATGTGATGATCCGTGACACTCATCAT
>NC_029778.3:56802615-56803845 GCF_000817695.3 Arachis duranensis
TTTAATGTTTGAATCATATCTTTTCTTGATAGCCAAGTCATTAATTTTCAAAATCAAATCTTTTTAAAATGTTTTTCAAATCATATCTTATCAATTACATCTTTTTAAAACTAATCATATCTTCTTAATCACATCTTTTTCAAAATAGTTTTCAATCAAATCTTTTTGATTTCTAATTTCAAAATCTTTTTCAAAAATCACTTGATTTCTTTCTCACTTTTATTTTCGAAAATTAATTAGTGTTTTTCAAAATGTTTTCAAAACCCTTTACTTAATTTTCGAAAACTACTTCCCTTCTTCTCACATCCTTCTATTTATGGACTAACACTATTCCTTAATACAAAATTTGAACTCCATCTTCTTTGATAAGTTCGAATTTTCTACTTCTGCCTTCTATTTTTCTTTTCTTCTGACACCTCAAGGAAGCTCTATACTGTGACATAGAGGATTCCATATTTCCTTGTTCTCTTCTCTTTCGTATGAGCAGGGGCAAAGACAAAAGCATTCTTGTTGAGGCTGATCCTGAACCTGAAAGGACCTTGAAGCGAAAGCTAAGAGAAGCTAGGGCACGATTCTCTATAAAGGACCTAACATAAATCTTCAAAGGAGAAGAACACATGGCAGCCGAAAACAACAACAATGCCAACAATGCAAGGAAGGTGCTGGGTGACTTTACTGCACCTACTCCCGACTTCTATGGGAGAAGCATCTCTATCCCTGCCATTGGAGCAAACAACTTTGAGCTTAAGCCTCAATTAGTTTCTCTAATGCAACAGAATTGCAAGTTCCATGGACTTCCATTGGAAGATCCTCATCAGTTTTTAGCTGAATTCTTGCAAATCTGTGACACTGTCAAGACTAATGGGGTTGACCCTGAGGTCTACAGACTTATGCTATTCCCTTTTGCTGTAAGAGACAGAGCTAGGACATGGTTGGACTCACAACCTAAAGAAAGCCTGAACTCTTGGGAAAAGCTAGTCAATGCCTTCTTGGCAAAATTCTTTCCACCTCAAAAATTGAGTAAGCTTAGAATGGAAGTCCAAACCTTCAGACAGAAGGAAGGAGAATCCCTATATGAAGCTTGGGAAAGATACAAACAATTAATCAAAAAGTGTCCCTCTGACATGCTTTCCGAATGGAGCATCATTGGAATTTTCTATGATGGTCTCTCTGAACTAACCAAGATGTCTTTGGATAGCTCTGCAGGAGGATCTCTTCATCTGAAGAAGA
>NC_029778.3:56805309-56808623 GCF_000817695.3 Arachis duranensis
TAGCCCCCACAGTCAAACTCTAAGTTTGGTGTTGGGAGGCCACAACCAACCTCTAAGTTTGGTGTTGAACCCCCACATTCAAAATCTAAGTTTGGTGTTGGGAGGTTCCAACATTGCTCTGAGCATCTGTGAGGCTCCATGAGAGCCCTCTGTCAAGCTACTGACATTAAAGAAGCGCTTGTTGGGAGGCAACCCAATGTTATATTCTATCTATTTTCTTTTGTTATTTTATATTTTCTGTAGGTTGATGATCATGAGAAGTCACAAAATCAATGAAAAAAGCAAAAACAGAATGAAAAACAGAAAAAAAAAACAGCACACCCTGGAGGAAGAACCTGCTGGCGTTTAAACGCCAGTAAGGCTAGCAGATGGGCGTTTAACGCCTAGTCTGTCACCATTCTGGGCGTTTAACGCCAGAAAGGGGCACCAGACTGGCGTTAAACGCCAGAAAAGGGCAAGCTCTTGGCGTTAAACGCCAGAAATGGGCACCAGCCCGGCGTTTAACGCCAGAATTGGCTCAAAACGCATTTTTGCTTGCCACTTGGTGCAGGGATGACTTTTCCTTGACATCTCAGGATCTGTGGACCCCACAGGATCTCCACCTACCCTACCACTCTCTCTCTTTTTCACCTATTCACCAATCACCTCAACACCTCTTCCCCTAAAAGCCTTCACCTATCAAATCCCATCTTTCTCTTCACCACTCACATCCATCCTTCATAAAACCCCACCTACCTCACCATTCAAATTCAAACCACTTTCCCACCCAAACCCTCCCATACATGACCGAACCATCACCCTCTACCCACTCCTATATAAACCCATCTTCACTCCTTCATTTTCACACAACCTAAACACCACTACTCTCCCTTTTTGGCCGAACACAAAGCCATTCCCTTCTTCCTCATTTCTTCTTCTTCTACTCTCTTTTTTCTTCTTTTGCTCGAGGACGAGCAAACCTTTTAAGTTTGGTGTGGTAAAAGCATTGCTTTTTGTTTTTCCATAACCATTTATGGCATCCAAGGCCGGAGAAACCTCTAGAAAGAGGAAAAGGAAAGCAAAAGCTTCCACCTCCGAGTCATGGGAGATGGAAAGATTCATCTCAAGAGTGCATCAAGATCACTTCTATGAAGTTGTGGCCTTGAAGAAGGTGATCCCCAAGATCCCTTTCAAACTCAAAAAGGGTCAACTTTGATCAATGGTTGGACCAAGTCCTCAAAGACATCTGTGAAGAGGGCGCTCAATGGAAGAGAAAGGGAAGCCAAGTCAACTAAGAAGGAATGAACTTAAGCCCATCACTAAGAAAAGGATGGAGCAAACAAGAGACCCCTGATGAGCGGATAATTTATACGCTTTTTGGCATTGTTTTTAGTATGTTTTTAGTATGATCTAGTTAGTTTTTAGCATATTTTTATTAGTTTTTAGTTAAAATTCACTTTTCTAGATTTTACTATGAGTTTGTGTGTTTTTCTGTGATTTCAGGTATTTTCTGGCTGAAATTGAGGGACCAGAGCAAAAATCTGATTCAGAGGCTGAGAAAGGACTGTAGATGCTATTAGATTCCGACCTCCCTACACTCGGAATAGATTTTCTGGAGCTACAGAAGTCCAATTGACATGATCCTAATTGCGTTTGAAAGTATACATCTTGGGCTTTCCAGCAATATATAATAGTCCATGCTTTGCTCGAGATTTGATAGCGCAAACTGGCGTTTAAACGCCAGATTTTTACCCTTTTCTAGCGTTAAACGCAAAAACTGGCATAAAAGTTGGAGTTAAACGCCCAAACTTGCACCAAAGCTGGCGTTTAATGCCAAGAATAGCCTTATGCACGTGAAAGCTTCAATGCTCAGCCCAAACACATACCAAGTGGTCCCCAGAAGTAGATTTCTGCACTATCTATCTTAGTTTACCCATTTTCTGTAAACCTAGGTTGCTAGTTGAGTATAAAAACTACTTTTAGAGATTCATTTTGTATCTCATGACATTTTTACATTCCTTATTGTACCTTTGACAGCATGAGTCTCTAAACCCCATGGTTAGGGGTGAGGAGCTCTGTTGTGTCTCGATGAATTAATGCAATTACTACTGTTTTCTATTCAATCACGCTTGCTTCTGTTCTAAGATATTCACTCGTACTTCAATGTGATGAGTGTGATGATCCGTGACACTCATCACCATTCTCAACTTATGAACGCATGCCTGACAACCACTTCCGTTCTACCTGCAACAGCTTGAGTGTGTATCTCTTGGGCTCCTGATTCACAAGTTTGATTATCTCTCCTGACAACAGAGCATTCAATTCACTGAGATCAGAACCTTCGTGGTATAGGCTAGAATCAATTGGCGGCATCAAGAAGACAGTAGGAAAGCAGAGATTCAAAAGATGGAGCATCTCCAAAACCTCAACCTGTTTCTCATCACTGCAATTCAAGTACTTATTTCATGTTCTTTTACTTTTCACAATTAATCCTGATAATTTTTGATATCCTGACTAAGATTTACAAGATAACCATAGCTTGCTTCAAGCCGACAATCTCCGTGGGATCGACCCTTACTCACGTAAGGTATTACTTGGACGACCCAGTGCACTTGCTGGTTAGTTGTGCAGAATTACAAAAGTGTGATTGCAATTTCGGGCACCAAGTTTTTGGCGCCGTTGCCGGGGATTGTTCGAGTTTGGACAACTGACGGCTTATCTTGTTGCTTAGATTAGGACTGTTTTATTTTTGTTGGTTTAGAGTCTTTTAGTTGAGTCTAGTTTCATATTTTAAGTTTGGTGTCATTTTGTTGTTTTTGTTTTTCTTCTAATTTTCGAATTTGCATGTCTTTAGTCCCTTTTTGATCCGTAAAAATTCTAAGTTTGGTGTCCCCTTTGTGTTTTTCCTTTAAAATTTTCGAAAATTTGTGTTTGATTTTCTAAAAATTTTAAGTTTGGTGTCATTTTGTTGTTTTTCTCTTTCCTCATTTCAAAAATCAAATCTTTTCCATAATTTTTTTTTCAATCATATCTTTCTAATTGCTAATCTCAAAATCTTTTTAATTAACTAATTGATTCAGTTTTCAATTTGCTTTGATCTTATTTTCTTTTAAATTTCGAATTTCTTTTATTTTATTTTCCTTTTGTTTTATTTTATTTTTTTCGGTTAATTCAAAAAAAAAAACAAAATTTATCTATTTGCAATCCATATCATTTTCCTTTATCCATTATGGACCTAAGTGGAATTGAGCAGTCCAAAAGGACTCTGGGGTCATATGCTAATCCCATTACAGCTGCATATGGGAGTAGCATCTGTACACCTCCCATCAAAGCAA
>NC_029778.3:56809638-56810732 GCF_000817695.3 Arachis duranensis
AGTTGCTAACAAGAACATAGAACTGCAGTTGAATCAAGCAAAACAGCAAATATCTAAACAGATAACAGAGGAATGCCAAGCAGTTCAACTGAGGAGTGGGAAGACATTGAATAACACTGCTCAAAGTAGCAAAAAGCCAAACAAGGAATAATTGACAGAGGATAACCAAACCACTGTCCAAAATCCCTCTGAGGACAGTAAGAGCCTAGAGAGGATTACTTTTGGCGTTTAAACGCCAGAAAAAGGGGGAAAGCTGGCGTTAAACGCCCATTCCCTGCCCAGTTCTGGCGTTCAAACGCCAGAAAAGGGGGAAAAGTTGGCGTTAATCGCCCATTTTCCACCCAATCCTGGCGTTCAGACGCCAAGGAAGGATCAGACACCTGAGAGTGCTGACAGTAATCCCTCTAAAAAGGCTCCTTCAACCACTTCTGTAAGGAATAAACCTGCAGCAACTAAGGTTGAAGAATATAAGGCCAAGATGCCTTATCCTCAGAAACTCCGCCAAGCGGAATAGGATAAACAATTTGACCGCTTTGCAGACTATCTAAGGACTCTTGAAATAAAGATTCTGTTTGCAGAGGCACTTTGTATCTAAGGACTCTTGAAATAAAGATTCTGTTTGCAGAGGCACTTGAGCAAATACCTTCTTATGCTAAGTTCATGAAAGAGATCTTAAGCCATAAGAAGGATTGGAGAGAGACTGAAAAAGTGTTTCTCACTGAAGAATGCAGTGCAGTCATTCTAAAAAGCTTACCAGAAAAGCTTCAAGATCCAGGAAGCTTTATGATACCATGCACATTAGAAGGTGCTTGTACCAAGACAGCCCTGTGTGACCTTGGAGCAAGTATCAATCTAATACCTGCATCCACTATCAGAAAGCTTGGGTTGACTGAAGAAGTCAAACCAACCCGGATATGCCTCCAACTTGCTGATGGCTCAATTAAACATCCATCAGGCATAATAGAGGACATGATTGTCAAGGTTGGGCCATTCGCCTTTCCAACTGACTTTGTGGTGCTGGAAATGGAGGAGCACAAGAGTGCAACTCTCATTCTAGGAAGACCTTTCCTAGCAACTGGACGAACTCTCATTGA
>NC_029778.3:56811500-56812113 GCF_000817695.3 Arachis duranensis
ATGCCTTTTGGTCTGTGCAATGCACCTGCAACCTTTCAGAGGTGCATGCTCTCTATCTTCTCAGATATGGTAGAGAAATTTCTGGAAGTCTTCATGGTTGACTTCTCAGTATATGGAGACTCATTCAGCTCCTGTCTTAATCACCTAGCACTTGTCTTGAAAAGATGCCAAGAGACTAACCTGGTTTTAAACTGGGAGAAATGTCACTTTATAGTGACTGAAGGAATTGTCCTTGGACACAAAATTTCAAGCAGGGGAATAGAGGTGGATAAGGCAAAGGTAGAGGTAATTGAAAAATTACCACCACCTGCCAATGTTAAGGCAATCAGAAGCTTTCTGGGGCATGAAGGATTCTACAGAAGGTTTATAAAGGATTTTTCGAAAATTGCAAAGCCTTTGAGTAACCTGCTAGCTGCTGACACACCATTTGTGTTTGACACACAGTGTCTGCAGGCATTCGAGACCCTGAAAGCTAAGCTGGTCACAGCACCAGTCATCTCTGCACCAGATTGGACATTGCCATTTGAACTAATGTGTGATGCCAGTGACCATGCCATTGGTGCAGTGTTGGGACAGAGGCATAACAAGCTTCTGCACGTCATTTATTATGCCA
>NC_029778.3:56812403-56813425 GCF_000817695.3 Arachis duranensis
AAAATTAATTTCAGATGCCAAGTACTACCTATGGGATGAGCCATATCTCTTTAAGAGATGTGCAGACAGAATGATCCGCAGATGTGTACCCAGAGAAGAAGCACAAAGGATCCTATGGCACTGCCATGGATCACATTATGGAGGACATTTTGGAAGTGAGCGAACAGCCACTAAAGTCCTCCAGTGCGGCTTCTACTGGCCTACTCTCTATAAAGATTCCCGAGAGTTTGTGCGTAACTGTGACAGTTGCCAAAGAGCTGGTAACCTGCCTCACGAATATGCCATGCCTCAACAAGGGATATTAGAGATAGAATTGTTTGATGTATGGGGAATTGACTTCATGGGGCCATTCCCACCATCATACTCAAAGATTGACTTCATGGGTCCATTCCCACCATCATACTCAAACACTTACATTCTGGTGGCAGTGGACTATGTATCTAAGTGGGTAGAAGCAATTGCTACACCCACTAATGATACCAAGACCGTGTTGAATTTCCTTCAGAAATACATCTTCAGCAGGTTTGGTGTTCCTAGAGTACTAATCAGTGACGGGGGCACTCATTTCTGCAATAGACAGCTATACTCTGCTATGGTTAGATATATTTCTGCAATAAACAGCTTTACTCTGCTTTGATTCGTTATGGAGTTAGCCACAGGGTAGCTACTCCATATCATCCACAGACTAATGGGCAAGCTGAAGTCTCAAATAGAGAACTCAAAAGAATCCTGGAACGGACTGTAATTAATCGTAGAAGGGATTGGGCAAGGAGCTTGGATGATGCTTTGTGGGCATACAGAACAGCATTCAAGACTCTTATAGGAACCTCTCCATACCAACTTGTGTATGGAAAGGCCTGTCATCTGGCCGTGGAACTGGAACATAAAGCCTACTGGGCAACCAGATTCCTAAACATGGATGCTCAGTTAGCTGGTGAAAAAAGATTGCTCCAGCTAAATGAGCTAGAGGAGTTCAGACTCAATGCCTTTGAAAATGCAAAAATTTATAAGGAAAAGGCAAA
>NC_029778.3:56813870-56814869 GCF_000817695.3 Arachis duranensis
CTGGCGTTTAACGCCAGCCAGGGCACCTGGCTGGGCGTTAAACGCCCACAATGGGCAACAAATGGGCGTTAAACGCCAGAATGGATGCCATTCTGGGCGTTTAACGCCAGAAAGGTGGGGGACCCAGATTTTGTTTTCCAATCAAATTTTTTTCAAACCTTCCTTTTCTCACCCATACTTTTCTACATAAACACATCTCAACCTTTAATCATTCACTTTTAAATCTTCAAAAAATCAAAATCATTCTTCAAATCCCTCTCAAATCAATCCCAAATCTTATTCAAAAACTCACCCTTCTCTCAAAATCTCTTCACATCTTCTCAAATCTCCTTCCAATTTTTCGAAATCTCTTCTTCCCCCCCTTATATATAGACGTTCGGCCTCTCATTCCCCCACACCATTCGAATTTGCTCTTCTCCTCTCTCTCTTCTTTCCTTTCTTTTGCTTGAGGACAAGCAAACCTCAAAGTTTGGTGTGCTTTTCCGTGATCACTAAGCCAAGACTCATTAAGATCATGGCTCCTAAAGGAAAACAAACCAATTTAAGAGGAAAGAAAGAGAATAATCCAAAGAATCTTTGGAATCAAGAGAAGTTCTTAACCAAAGAACATGAAGACCATTATCACAAAATAATGGGTCTGAGGTCAGTGATCCCGGAAGTTAAATTTGATCTGAAAGAAGATGAATATCCGGGGATCCAAGAGCAAATTCGAAACAGAGGATGGGAAGTTCTTACCAATCCTGAGATAAAGGTTGGAAGAAATATGGTTCAGGAATTCTACTCAAATCTGTGGCTAACAGATAAGCAGAGAATGACTGGAACTGCTTACCATACCTACAGAACCATGGTCAGAGGGAAAGTTATGTACTTCCATCTGGACAAAATAAGAAAAATCTTCAAATTGCCTCAACTGCAGGATGATCCTGAATCCTTTAATAGGAGAATGGTGAGAGCAGATAAAGGGTTGGATCAAGTTCTAAAGGACATATGCCTCCCTGG
>NC_029778.3:56815075-56816579 GCF_000817695.3 Arachis duranensis
ATCATGTGATTGCTTGTGAGATCTACACAATTGCAAATAAGAATTCCACTGAAGCCAAATTGGCTTACCCAAGCTTGATTGCCTTGCTCTGTAAAGAGGCTGGGGTAAAGATGGGAGTAGATGAATTCATACCCATTGAACATCCAATCACCAAGAAGTCAATGGAAGGACAAATGCAAGACAACTGTATCAAAAGGAGGGCGCAGGAGTTCCTCCCTGAATTCCCTGAAATTGGCTACTGGGCCAGCCTAGAAGCATCTATCAACAAGTTACAAGAGACTATGGAGCAACTTAAGGAAGAACAGCAGAATCAGAACTGCATGCTCTGCAAATTGCTGAAGGAACAAGAGAAGCAGGGGCGTGAACTCCAAGAGCTGAAACGCCAGAAATTATCCCCTCAATTTGAGGGAGCATCCACTTCTCAAAATCAAGGTTGTTGAGTCCTAACTCTGTGAAAACCTCTATCATTAGGAGCCTATTTAAATTTTTTGTTTTCTATTTTGTTTAGTCTCATTCTATATCTATTTTTGAGCCTTGTTCTTAATTCATAATTAATAAAATTTAAAATTCATGCCTTAAAGCTATGAATGTCCTATGAATCCATCACATCTCTTAAATGAAAAATGCTTTAATCACAAAAGAACAAAAAGTACAGGATTTCGAATTTATCCTTGAAACTAGTTGAATTAGTTTGATGTGGTGACAATAATTTTTGTTTTCCGAATGAATGCTTAAACAGTGCATATGTCTTTTGAATTTGTTGTTTTAAGAATGTTAAAATTGTTGGCTCTTGAAAGAATGAGGAAAAAGAGAACTGTTATTGAGGATCTAAAAAAATCATCAGATTGATTCTTGAAGCAAGAAAAAGCAGTGAATACAAAAAAAAAAAGAAAAGAAGAAAAAAAATTTTCGAAAAAAAAAGAAAGAAAGAAAAAGAAAGAAATAAAGTTGTGATCCAAGGCAAAAAGAGTGTGCTTAAGAACCCTGGACACCTCTAATTGGGGACTCTAGCAAAGCTGAGTCATAATCTGAAAAGGTTCACCCAATTATGTGTCTGTGGCATGTATGTATCCGGTGGTAATACTGGAAGACATAGTGCTTTGGGCCACAGCCAAGACTCATACACTAGCTATGTTCAAGAATCACTACACTTAACTAGGAGAATCAATAACACTATCTGAGTTCTGAGTTCCTATAGATGCCAATTATTCTGAACTTCAAAGGATAAAGTGAGATGCCAAAACTGTTCGGAAGCAAAAAGCTACTAGTCCCGCTCATCTAATTGAAGCTAAGTTTCCTTGATATTTTGGAGTTTATAGTATATTCTCTTCTTTTTATCTTATTTTGATTTTCAGTTGCTTGGGGACAAGCAACAATTTAAGTTTGGTGTTGTGATGAGCGGATAATTTATACGCTTTTTGGAATTATTTTTAGTATGTTTTTAGTATGATCTAGTTAGTTTTTAGCATATTTTTATTAGTTTTTAGTTAAAATTCACTTTTCT
>NC_029778.3:56820153-56825956 GCF_000817695.3 Arachis duranensis
CATACAGCTTGCCATGGAAAGGAGTAAGAAGGATTGGATGAAGACAGTAGGAAAGCAGAGAGACGGAAGGGACCAAGCATCTCCATACGCTTATCTGAAATTCCCACCAATGAATTACATAAGTATCTCTATCTTTATCTTTATGTTTTATTCGTATATCACCATACCCATTTGAGTTTGCCTGACTGAGATTTACAAGGTGACCATAGCTTGCTTCATACCAACAATCTCTGTGGGATCGACCCTTACTCGCGTAAGGTTTATTACTTGGACGACCCAGTACACTTGCTGGTTAGTTGTGCGAAGTTGTAGTGATCACAATTTCGTGCACCAAGCTCAGAATGCCTCAGTCAAGGTGGCCGGGGAGGGGTCTTCTCAGGTTTCGTCAAAGCCTTTAGTTGCGAGTTCTCTTGGGCCGAGGAGGGTTATCCCTACTCCTCGGGTTCGTTTGGTTGATCCTTCATAGACTTCTGCTGGTACCTCTTCTCCTTCTGCAGCTCCTCTTCCAAAAACACCTCGATCCGTCGAGCCTTTTAGTCTGGATGCTCCCAACTTTGATGCTGTTGGGTTTATAGATCAACAGATTGCTCCCTACGGTGTCATGCCTACTAATGATGTATCCATTCTTCATCACTTGGATTTTATTACTCGAAGTGGCATTAAATTGGCACACATGGGAGCAGCTTTATACCAGACTGCTCAAGATCTTCCTTTCCATGCTACAAAGGCCTTTATGGAGGAGGCAAAATCGGAGTTTGACTGGATTAAGGGTTTGAAAGAGGAGCTTGAGGTGAAAACGACTAAGCTGGAGAAGGAGTTGGAGGGGAAAAAAACTCAGGCTATTGGTCTGGCGGCTGCTGTGTAACTAGCTGAGGACATGGCGTTAAAACATAAGGATAGCTATGTTACCACCTATAGAGAGATGATAGATCTCAGGAATAGCTTGGAATCTGTCCATGCCGATTGTACCGAACTTCAAAGTCACCTTGTAGGTAGCGTTACTGCTGCTTATGAGAATTTGAAGGAGCAAGTTCGAGTTCTTGCGCCAGAGCTGGACCTTTCCTTCTTTAGCCTGGACAACATTTTCAAGGATGGTAAGATTGTTCCTGACGATCCTGATGATGATGATGATGATCGTCCTTTACTGCCTACCACCAAAGCCTCTGTCATGCCGACCTCTTTGACTTCCACTGCTGAGATCGATCGTCCTGAGTCAGAACCGGATTGCCACATCTTGAAGCGGGATGATGGGATGGTGGATGCAGTGCCTCTTCAGACTCGTCCTCCTTCACCCCATGATGATGCTGCCGAGAAGCCTTCAGATGTTAACTGAATTTGCTTGTGTAGATAGCCCGGCTTGTGGGCTTTTAAACTCTATATTTTGTAAATGTTGTTTTGCTGGCTGTTGACACTCTTTTAGTTGCTTGTTTAGCAACTTTATTTTGAAAAATAAAGTAGTTTCCAAGCTTTTTGGGCTAATCTTGGTGGCATCTGAAGCTTGCTTTTATTATAAATTTGTGTTTTCATATCATGTCTGTCTACACTCGTCTTGGTACCTTTCTAGGCTTTGGGAGTGTTAGAACTTTGTCTGACCTCTTTGGATTGGCTTGATTTATTTGTCTGATGTTATTTCTAGCAATTTATTTTGTTTGGATTTTGTTCAGGTCCTTATTAGAAATTTTTTTGTATAACGCTGAGGTTGCCGATTTTGTCAGGTCGGTCTTCTCTAAGTTATTTTGTAATCCTCTTTCTTGGACCTTGTTCAGGTCTCTTTCAGGGATTACTTTTATAACTTTTATATTTTGGGCCGACTTCATCACGTCAGGCCCTTCTAAGTTATAGTAATCCTCTTTTATAGGGCTGGGCAGACCTCTTTCCAGGGATTTACTTATAACTTCGGTTATTGCGACTGGTCCAACTTCTTTATGCCGGCCAGTCTTTAAGTTATTTTATAGCAATCCATTTTATTAGGACCTCGTTAGGTCCTTTCTATGGATCACTTTCTATAACTTCTTGCATTATTCTATTTTCATCTTTGCCAATTTTGTAGAGATTGGGTTTAACCCTTGTTTGGTCGACCTTTTAATGATTTGGTTTTCATTTTTGGTCTTTATCGTGATCGCATAGTGAATTTGACTTTCACTTTTTGTTGATCTGTAGCTTTATAATCGGACGATGAATGTTTCAGATTAATGCGGCTTGAGCATTTGTAGAAGATTTGAACATATTTCATTAAAAAAGAAAATACAAATATATACATGCGGGAGGTAAATCCTCTAAGTTGGGTGATTTGTAGGTCTTGGCTTGGCGTGTCATTAAAAAACCTTTTCAGGAAAAAGAGTGTGCCTTATCCTAAGATCCTTTATCATCCCTAACTATAGTACCTTCTTAGGTTGCAGGTGTGCCATGACCTAGGAAGCTCTCGCCCATCGAGTTCAGACAGTCTGTAGTAGCCCTTTCCAAGTACTTCTATGACTCGGTAGGGTTCTTTCCAGTTTGTTGCCAGCTTTCCTTCTCCAGGTCGGGTTGTTCCGATATCATTTCGGATTAGGATAAGATCGTTCTCAGCAAAAGTACGATGTACTACCTTTTGATTGTATCTCACCGCCATTCATTGTTTTAATGCTTCTTCCCTAATCTGAGCTCTTTCTCGGATTTCCGGGAGTAGATCGAGTTTTTCCCTTTGAAGTTGGGAGTTGGCTCCTTCACTATAGTGAATCACTCTGGGCGACCTTTCTTCAATCTCCACTGGGATCATTGCCTCCATTCTGTATGCTAATCGGAAGGATGATTCCTTTGTGGTGGAATGTGGCGTTGTTTGATATGCCCATAGGACTTGAAGGAGCTCTTCAGCCCAGGCTCCCTTTGCATCCTGTAATCTCCATTTCAGCCCAACCAGTATGACTTTGTTGGCAGCTTCGGCTTGTCCATTGGCTTGGGGATGTTCTACGGAAGTGAATTGTTGTTTTATATTTAAGTCAGCCGCTAGCTTTCTGAAGCCTGCATCTGTGAACTTGGTACCATTGTCTGTGGTGATGGAGTATGGAACCCTGAACCTCGTGACAATGTTCCTATATAGGAATTTTTGACTTCTATGAGCTGTGGCATTAGCTAGGGGTTCTGCCTCGATCCATTTTGTGAAGTAGTCTATCCCTACTATAAGGAATTTAACTTGTCCCGATCCCTGAGGGAAGGGTCCGAGAAGGTCGAGTCCCCATTTTGCGAATGGCCAAGGTGAGGTCACGCTGATGAGTTCCTCTGGTGGGGCGATGTGAAAGTTGGCATGTTTCTAACATGATAGACATGTCTTTACGAACTCTGTGGCTTTCCTTTGTAGAGTTGGCCAATAAAACCCTGCCCGCAGTACTTTTTTGGTAAGTGCTTGCGCTCCGAGGTGATTGTCACAAATGCCACTGTGTATTTCTTCAAGAACTTCCTTTGTGTTAGAAGTCGGTACGCATTTTAACAATGGTATTAAAATCTCTCTTTTGTATAAAGTATTGTTTATGATAGTGTAATATTGTGCCTCCCGTTTCAACCTCTTTGCCTCTTTTTCCTCTGTGGGGAGTGCTTCTGTTTTGAGGTAGTTAATTATGGGATTCATCCATCCTTGATCCTGACCTGTTATGGCTAGGACTTTTTCTTCTTCCGAGATTGATAGATTCTGTAAAATTTCTTGGATGAGGCTTCTATTGTTGCCCCCTGGTTTGGTGCTGGCTAGTTTTGACAGTGTGTCAACTCGGGCATTCTGTTCTAGGGGTATGTGACGGATCTCATATTCTCCGAGTTGTCCGAGCTGTTCCCTGGTTTTGTCCAAGTAATTTTTTATGGTGGGATCTTTGGCTTGGTAGCTTCATGCTATTTGCGAAGTGACTACCTGTGAGTCGCTGAAGATGATAAGCTTTTGAGCTCTAACCACCCTAGCCAGCTTCAAACCAGCTAGCAGAGCCTTATATTCTGCTTGGTTGTTTGAGGCAGGGAACCCGAATTTGAGGGAAAGTTTGATTTGGGTTCCTTGGTTGCTTTCAATTATCACACCCGCGCCGCTTCCAATTTTATTTAAGGAACCGTCCACGCAGAGATTCCACTCTATGAGAATTTTCGGTGTGTCTGTAAATTCTACAATGAAGTCGGTCAGGTATTGTGATTTGATGGCTATCCGAGCTTTGTATTGAAGATCGAATTCAGACAACTTGATTGCCCATTGCAAGATTCTGCCCGCCAGGTCTATTTTCTGTAAAATTCCTTTTATGGGATGGTTGGTACGAACCCTAATGGTGTGGGCTTGGAAATATGGACGGAGCCGTCGAGATGTTAGTATGAGAGCGTAGGCAAACTTTTCTATTTTTTGATAGTTTAGCTCGGCTCCTTGTAATGCTTTACTGATGAAGTATACGGGTTGTTGTCCACTGTCGTCTTCTCGGACTAGTGCTGAGGCCACTACCTAACTTCCTACCGCGAGGTACAATATGGGTGGTTCTCCTTCTCGTGGCCGAGTTAGGATAAGTGGCTGTCCCAAAAACCTTTTGAAATCTTGGAAGGCTTGCTCGCACTCCGTTGTCCATTCAAACTTCTTTTCCTTCCTTAGAGTGGCATAGAAGGGAAGAGATCTTACTGCCGATCCGGCTAGAAATCTGGACAAGGCTGTCAACCTCCCGTTGAGTTGTTGTACCTCTTTGACACAAGTCAGACTCTTCATGTTGAGTATGGCCCGGCATTTATCCGGATTTACTTCGATTCCTTTTTGTGTGAGCATAAAACCCAAGAATTTGCCAGTTTCTACTGCGAAGGTGAATTTTGCGGGATTGAGTCGCATGCCATACCATCTTATAGTGTCGAATACTTGGGTTAAGTTGGAAAATAGCATCTCTTCATTTTGTGTCTTTATTAGCATGTCGTCCACGTAGACTTCTATGATTTTTCCGATGTGATCTGAAAAGACCTTATTCATTAATTTCTGATAAGTAGCTCTTGCATTTTTAAGACCAAAAGGCATGACGATGTAGCAATAGTTTGCTTTTGGGGTTAAGAAGGAAGTTTTTTCTTGGTCGGGTGGATACATTGGGATTTGATTGTATCCCGAGTATGTGTCCATAAACGAGAGGTATTTATATCCGGAGGAGGCATCTACCAGAGCGTCAATACTTGGGAGTGGATAAGGATCTTTTGGGCAGGCTTTGTTGAGATCGGTGTAGTCGGTGCCCATTCGCCACTTCCCGTTTGATTTTTTCACCAAGATGACGTTGGCCAGCCATAGTGGGTATTTGACTTCTCTTATGAACCCTGTGGTGCACGAAATTGTGATCACTACAACTTCGCACAACTAACCAGCAAGTGTACTGGGTCGTCCAAGTAATAAACCTTACGCGAGTAAGGGTCGATCCCACAGAGATTGTTGGTATGAAGCAAGCTATGGTCACCTTGTAAATCTCAGTCAGGCAAACTCAAATGGGTATGGTGATATACGAATAAAACATAAAGATAAAGATAGAGATACTTATGTAATTCATTGGTGGGAATTTTAGATAAGCGTATGGAGATGCTTGGTCCCTTCCGTCTCTCTGCTTTCCTACTGTCTTCATCCAATCCTTCTTACTCCTTTCCATGGCAAGCTGTATGCAAGGGTTTCACCGTTGTCAGTGGCTACCTCCCATCCTCTCAGTGGAAATGTTCAACGCACCCTGTCACGGCACGGCTATCCATCTGTCGGTTCTCAATCAAGCCGGAATAGAATCCAGTGATTCTTTAGCGTCTGTCACTAACGCCCCGCCTTCAGGAGTTTGAAGCACGTCACAGTCATTCA
>NC_029778.3:56826458-56826896 GCF_000817695.3 Arachis duranensis
GTTGGGCAAAGTATGGACTATCATATATTGCTGGAAAGCCCAGGATGTCTACTTTCCAACACCGTTGAGAGCGCGCCAATTGGGCTTCTGTAGCTCCAGAGAATCCACTTCGAGTGCAGGGAGGTCAGAATCCAACAGCATCTGCAGTCCTTTTTAGTCTCTGGATCATATTTTTGCTCAGGTCCCTCAATTTCAGCCAGAAAATACCTAAAATCACAGAAAAACACACAAACTCATAGTAAAGTCTAGAAAAGTGAATTTTAACTAAAAACTAATAAAAATATACTAAAAACCAACTAGATCATACTAAAAACATACTAAAAACAATGCCAAAAAGCGTACAAATTATCCACTCATCACAACACCAAACTTAAATTGTTGCTTGTCCTCAAGCAACTGAAAATCAATAAGATAAAAAGAAGAGAATATGCAATGAAT
>NC_029778.3:56829036-56830525 GCF_000817695.3 Arachis duranensis
AAACGATTTAGATATCAAAGTTTTTGCTTAGCGGAAGTCTTTTTGAAATCATTGTTTCGCAAACTTATTTCTTCTTTTCAAATCCTCAAACTTCTTCTTTTTCAAAAGTTCAAAACTTCAAATATCCTCAAACTTCTCTTCCCCCTTTTGACATTATCAAAAAGAAAGGAGTTTGAAATGTGTCATAGAAGCATGCATAAGAACAATGAAATTTTTTTTAAGTTCAATTTCTCTATTAATCTCAAGGATGAGATATTCCCCCTAAAAAGAATTTGATTTCCTCTTTTTATATATAACAAGCATGCATAATTCCCCCTAAAGAAGTGAAATATATCAAAGCATGCATATTAACTTAAAATAGGGGTACCAAGCCTATTTTGAGTTATTCACCAAATAAGCATACAAGCATTAATCATTAAACAAAAATATGAAGGAAATATCAAAGTATTTAAACCATAATAGAAATCCTTAGCTTACTAGGAGTTAGTTTAACAATTCATATAATCAAATAAACATAAAGCAATAAAAAGTGACTTGATGAAGAGGAGACAATCAATCTTGGTCTTCATCATCATCATCATCCTCTTCATACGGTAGGTGGATGCCGAAATGCTCATATAAGTCATCAATACGACGATCCAAGCGACCCGTGCGATGATCTACACGAGACACACGACGATTAAGTGCTTCAAGTTGCCTACCATGCTCTACTTCAATCCTTTGGATGTTTTGGTTGATGGATTGTAATTCTCTCATTACATCAACCAAGGAGGGTGGATCTTGAGCTTGAGGTGCTTGTGGAGGAGCTTGCTCTTGAGGACCTTGTTCATCAACATTTCTTCTTCCCATTTTGTTGAGAAGATGAGTGTTGATACAAGATTGAGGTGGTACTTCCTTGGCAATCTCATTTGATACATCAATACCAACATAATCAAAGACTTTAGACCATAGGCAAAGGAATCCTAATCCACCATTCCTATCCTTCATCTTGAGCCTAATCATATGTTGTAATATAAAGTATGGCCAATTAATCTTAATCCCATTCATCATAGCCCACATGACAATCAAATCTTCATCAGTTACATTCGCATGCCCGGATATTCTAGGTTGCAATACATAGGTGACTAGATATAACAAAGTTCTATGTTCCGCACTCATTGAATTGCAACTAATTTTGGAGTGAGCTCCTTGTACAAGGTTGAACAAATGCATGGCATTGTCCTTTGAATAACCCCATTCATCAATTGGGGTTTTACCACCTTGAAACAAGTCACCTTGATTTGGCAACTCCCAAATGGTGGCTAACTCATCACCATCTAGCCTATAATCCTTTCTTCCTATCTTGAAGAATAATGTGAAATTTGATTCATCTTCCTCAACAATCTCAATCATGAGTGTACTATAGGCTATGGCAACTAAATCCGGATAATATTTACTCTTAATTTGAACAAAATCCATGAGGCCTTGATGAACTAGAATAGCCTTAAGA
>NC_029778.3:56850028-56850264 GCF_000817695.3 Arachis duranensis
CTCGTCCTCGAGCAAAAGAAGAAAGAAGAGAGTAGAAGAAGAAGAAATGAGGAAGAAGGGAATGGCTTTGTTTTCGGCCAAAAAAAGGGTGAGAAGTGGTGTTTAGGTTGTGTGAAAATGAAGGAGTGAAGGAGGGTTTATATAGGAAAAGATGTGGTGTTCTGCTTAGAACTCTCTGTCTATTGCTGAGAAGATGATGGAAAAGGCTTGCTATTGCTAAACCTGTTTCTTCCACC
>NC_029778.3:56852871-56853111 GCF_000817695.3 Arachis duranensis
AATGAAATCATCAAGAACAACTTGAAGATTAATGAAGACACATGCATGAGTGCAAGAAGAACAGAAACATGCAATTGACACCAAACTTAACATGAGAATAGAGTCTCAATAGGAAAAATATTTTTTGGTTTTTATGATTTTGTAAATTTTTTTTTGTGCTTTTTCAAAAATTAAGTGGAAAAGAAAATAAAGGTATCAAAATTCTTAATGAGAATTCCAGGAATCATGCAATGTTTAGTC
>NC_029778.3:56853157-56853540 GCF_000817695.3 Arachis duranensis
TCCGGTCCAGGAATTAGACATGGCTTCATAGCCAGCCAAGCTTTCAAAGAAAGCTCCGGTCCAAAATACTAGACATGGCCAATGGCCAGCCAAGCCTTAGCAGATCATTGCTCCAACAGCAAGATTGATAGAAATCAACAAGCTCTTGTGATGATAAGTTGAAACCTCGGTCTAATAAAATTAGACATGGCTTCACAGCCAGCCAGATTTCAACAGATCATCTTGAAACACTAGAATTCATTCTTAAGAACTCTGAAAAAAATACCTAATCTAAGCAACAAGATGAACCGTCAGTTCTCCATACTCGAACAATCCCCGGCAACGGCGCCAAAAACTTGGTGCACGAAATTGTGATCACTACAACTTCGCACAACTAACCAGCA
>NC_029778.3:56854308-56885147 GCF_000817695.3 Arachis duranensis
TTTTGTGCCAGTTTGGGCGTTTAACTCCCATTCTTGTGCCAGTTCCGGCGTTTAACACTGGGAATTCTGAGGGTGACTTTGAACGCCAGTTTGGGCTATCAAATCTTGGGCAAAGTATGGACTATCATATATTGCTGGAAAGCCCAGAATGTCTACTTTCCAACGCCATTAAGAGCGCGCCAATTGAGCTTCTGTAGCTCCAGAAAATCCACTTCGAGTGCAGGGAGGTCGGAATCCAACAGCATCTGCAGTCCTTTTTAGTCTCTGAATCAGATTTTTGCTCAGGTCCCTCAATTTCAGCCAGAAAATACCTGAAATCACAGAAAAACACACAAACTCATAGTAAAGTCCAGAAAAGTGAATTTTAACTAAAAACTAATAAAAATATACTAAAAACTAACTAGATCATATTAAAAACATACTAAAAACAATGCCAAAAAGTGTACAAATTATCCGCTCATCACCCTGCCTCCAGTAGAGCTTGTATCTGCTCTTCCACAGCTTGAGAGCGTTCTGGTCTGAGCTTTCTACGCCTCTGTTGTACTGGCCGTGATCTTGGGTAGACTGCTAGCTTATGGCACATTAACTTGGGGTCTATGCCTGGCATGTCTGTGGCCTGCCACGCAAAGAGGTCGACGTTATCTCGTAAGAACTGTACGAGTGATTTTTTTATGTCTCTTTTTAAGATTGTACCGATATTGATCGTTTGTCTAGGGTGTTCCCGATCTGGACTTTCTCTATTTCACCTTCAGGTTGTGGGCGGTGTTTTTCCCGCCTCTGAACTCCACCGAGTTCGATTGTGTGGAATTCTTCTCCTTTGCTTCTGAGGTTTAGACTTTCATGGTAACAGCGGCGCGCCGTCTTCTTGTCTGCCTTTATTATAGCTATCCCTTCTGCAGTTGGGAATTTCATGCATAGATACGGAGTCAAGACTATTGTGTCGAGCTGATTCAATGTTGTCTGACCTATTAAGGCATTGTAGGCTGAACTTACGTCGACCACGATGTAATCTATCTTTAGTGTTCTTGACTGGTTTCCTTTTCCGAAGGTTGTGTGTAGCGAGATGTATCCAAGCGGTTGAACCGGGGTGTCTCCTAGTCTGAACAGGCTGTTCAGATATGCTCTGAGTTCTTTTTCTTCCAAGCCGAGCTTGTCGAAGGTAGTTTTGAACAAGATGTCGGCGGAGCTCCCTTGGTCTATCAGTGTGCGGTGGAGATTTGCATTCGCTAGTATAACAATGATGACCATGGGATCGTCGTGTCCTGAGATTATACCGGATGCGTCTTCTCTGGTGAAGGTAATCGCGGGAATGTCGGGTGCTTCCTTCTTCCCCTTGACATGATATACATCTTTAAGATATCTTTTGCGAGACGATTTGGAGACTCCTCCTCCCGCAAATCCACCGTGTATTATGTGGACGTGTCTTTCTAGTGTACGAGGTAACCACTCAGTTCGTCCGACATCTTCTTCCCTTCTTCTTTTTCTTTCCTCATCGTCCTGGCTGGCTAGATACTAATCTAGCTTCTCCTCTCTTACTAGCTTTTCTATGACATTTTTTAAGTCAAAACATTCGTTGGTGTGGTGCCCGCGGATGCAATGATACTCATAATATTCACCCCGATTTTCTCCTCCTTTTTTTCCTTTGAGTGGTCGAGCTGGAGGTATTTTTTCAGTGTGGCAAACCTCTCTGTATACATCCACAAGGGACACCCGAAGAGGGGTGTAATTATGGTATTTTTTAATTTTTTCTCCATGTCGATCTTCCTTCTTTTTGGACTCTTTGTCCTTATCCCGGGAGGTGAATCCGGATTTTGAGGTCTCTCCTAGCCGAGAGTTTTTCTCCATGTTGATATACTTCTCTACTCGTTCTTGCACTTCGTTTAGAGATGCGGGGTATTTTTTTGATATAGATTGGCTAAAAGGTCCCTCTCGTAACCCATTGATGAGGCCCATAATGGTAGCCTCTGTTGGTAGGCTCTGTATGTCCAAGCATGTTTTGTTGAATCTTTCCATGTAGTTGCGAAGACTTTCCCGTTCTCCTTGCCTGATTCCTAATAGACTTGGGGCGTGCTTAGCCTTGTCTTTTTGGATGGAGAATCTGGCCAAAAACTTTTTGGCCAAGTCGTCGAAACTCGAGATGGACCTAGGAGGTAAATTGTCGAACCATCTTATTGCCGTCTTTGTTAAAGTAGTCGGAAAGGCTTTGCAACGAACTGCATCTGAGGCATCGGTGAGGTACATTCTACTTCTGAAATTGCTGAGATGATGGCAGGGATCCGTAGTGCCGTCGTACAGAGTCATATCTGGGAGTTTAAAGTCATTTGGAATTTTGGTCTTCATGATCTCCTTGGTGAATGGATCTCGTTCCTTGCGGGAGTTGTCCTCATAATGGGATCGGTTGGCTTTGGTCTTGAGATCGGTTTCGAGTTTTAGGAGTTTGTCTTCCAATTCCCGGTGTCACCTTATTTCCTTTTGTAGGTCTTTCTCGGCCTCTCGTTGATGTAGGGCTTCTTCTTCAAGTTATTTTAAACAGTCTTAAAGCGCCTCCATGGCTCCCGCGTTTGAATTCTTTTTGTTGTTAAGTTGAGGAGTATCCTTTGGTGTAGTGTCTGCGTTTTTGTGTGGCGTTCTATCCTCTATATCTGAATTGTAGTCGTTATCATGGTCGTCCGCCATGACGATGGGATGACTTCTAGAATCCCCGGCAACGGCGCCAATGTTTCGAGGGATACCTGAAACTGTAGGTCGATCTCGGACGAGATCTCCTGTACTGATCGGAGCTATGATCTCCGACTTGTTGGACTTGGTGATGGTGCTGATCCTTCGTCATCGGAGGATGGGGGTACCTGCAAGGGACTCCGATGCTTAAGTTAGCAAGGGTATTAAGCAGGTTTTTAGTAGAATCAGAGTATGAGTTATATCTGGGTGCTCCAGTGTATTTATAATGGTGTTTGAGCGACCTTTTTAGATAAGATAAGTTAGTTATCTTATCTTATCTTTGAGTGAGGTCATCTTATCTTCAGGAGAACCACCCTTCTCTCTGTAGGCTTGGGCTGCCTCTGGATTTGGGTCGTGTTCCTCTATTTGGGCCCTTTTCTGGGCTTCCATGGCAATTTGGCTGAGCTCTTTGAGAAGAGGTCGGATAGTCTGACCCTAAGAGCTCGGTCGCTTTATCGCCAAACATCTCGGGTCGGACAGCTTAACCCGGGATATGAACAGGCATCATCCCAGGTCACGACGATCCTATGGTCATCACTATCGTATTGGCGAACGCAAATCTCCACCGCATACTAATAGACCAAGGAAGCTCCGCCGACATATTATTCAAAATTGCCTTCGACAAACTCGGCCTAGAAGAAAAAGAACTCTGAGCATATCCGAACAGCCTATTCGGACTGAGAGGCACCCCAGTTCAACCACTTGGATACGTCTTACTACACACGACAATTGGAAAAGGAAACCAGTCAAGAACACTCAAAATAGACTACATTGTGGTCGACGTAAGCTCAACCTACAATGCCTTAATAGGTTGGACAACATTAAATCAGCTCGGCGCAGTAGTATCGACTCCACATCTATGCATGAAGTTTCCAACTGCAAAAGGAATAGCTACAATAAAATCATACCAAAAGACGGCACGCCACTGCTACAACAAGAGTTTAAACCTCAGAGGCAGAAGAGAAGAATTCCACACAATTGAACTCGGTAGAGCTCAGAGGCGGGAAGAACTCCGCCCACAACCCGAAGGTTAAGTAGAAAAAGTCCAGATCAGAGATAACTCGGACCAAACAACCAATATCGGTACAATCCTAAAAGGAGAAATAAAAGAATCACTCGTACAGTTCTTGCGAGATAACGTCGACCTCTTTGCATGGAAGGCTGCAAACATGCCAGGCAAAGACCCCAAGTTAATGTGCCACAAGCTAGCACTCTACCCAGGATCTCGGCCAGTACAACAGAAACGTAGAAAGCTCGGGCCAGAACGATCCCAAGCTGTGGAAGAGCATGTACAAGTCCTACTGGAGGCAGGATTCATAAGAGAAGTCACGTACCCACTATGGCTAGCTAACGTTGTCTTGGTGAAAAAATCGAATGGGAAGTGGCGGATGTGCACTGACTACACTGATCTCAATAAAGCCTGCCCAAAAGATCCTTATCCACTCCCAAGTATCGACGCTCTAGTAGATGCCTCCTCTGAATATAAATACCTCTCGTTTATGGATGCATATTCAGGATACAATCAAATCCCGATGCATCCACCCAACCAAGAAAAAACCTCATTCTTAACCCCAAAAGCAAACTACTGCTATATCGTCATGCTTTTTGGACTAAAAAACGTAGGAGCTACCTATCAAAGATTAATGAATAAGATCTTCACGGATCACATCTGAAAAATCATGGAAGTATATGTGGACGACATGTTAATAACGACACAAAGTGAAAAGACACTACTGTCTGACCTCACCCAAGTATTCGACACTATAAGAAGGCATGACATGCGACTTAATCCTGCAAAATGCACCTTCGCAGTAGAAGCTGGAAAATTCTTGGGTTTTATGCTCACACAAAGAGGAATCGAGGCAAATCCGGATAAATGCCGGGCCATACTCGACATGAAGAGCTCGACTTGTGTCAAAGAAGTACAACAACTCAATGGAAGGTTGGCAGCCTTGTCTAGATTTCTAGTCGGATCAGCAATAAGATCTCTCCCCTACCTTCTATGCTACTCTAAGGAAGAGAAAGAGGTTTGAATGGACAACGGAGTGCGAGCAGGCCTTCCAAGATTTTAAAAGATTCCTGGGACATCCACCTATCCTAACTCGGCCTCGGGAAGGAGAACCACTTATATTATATCTCGCAGTAGGGACTCGGGCAGTAGGCTCAGCACTAGTCCGAGAAGACGACAATGGGCAACAACATGTATACTTCATCAGCAAAGCATTACAAGGATCCGAGCTGAACTACCAAAAAATAGAAAAATTGCCTATGCTCTCATACTAACCTCTCGATGGGTCCGTCCATATTTCCAAGCTCACGTCATTAAGGTTTGGACCAACTAACCCATAAAAGGGATTTTGCAGAAAACGGACTTACCAAGCAGAATTTTGCAATGGACAGTCGAGTTGTCTGAATTTGACCTTCAATATGAAGCTCGGACAGCCATCAAATCGCAATATCTAGCCGACTTCATTTTAGAATTTATAGACACTCCAAAAATTCCTACAGAATGGAATCTTTATGTGGACGGTTCCTCAAACAAAACTGGAAGCGGCAAAGGTGTCATCATAGAAAGCGACCAGGAAACCCAAATCGAACTTTCTCTCAAATTCGAGTTCCTTGCCTCAAACAACCAAGCCGAGTATGAGGCACTATTGGCTGGTTTGAAGCTGGCTAAGGAGGTTGGAGCTCAAAAGCTCATCATCTTCAGCGACTCACAGGTAGTCACTTCACAAATAGCAGGGAGCTACCAAGCCAAAGATCCCACCATGAAAAAGTACCTGGACAAAACCAGGGAACAGCTCGGACAACTCGGAGAATATGAGGTCCGCCATATACCCCAAGAACAGAACGCCCGAGCTTATGCACTCTCAAAACTAGCTAGCACCAAACTAGGGGGTAACAATAGAAGCCTCATCCAAGAAACGCTGCAGAACCTGTCAATCACAGAAAAAATCCAAGCCATAACAGGTCGGGATCAAAGATGGATGACTCCTATAATTAACCACCTCAAAACAGAGACATTCCCCATAGATAAGAAAGAGGCAAAGAGGTTAAAACGGGAGGCACAACACTACACAGTCATAAACAATACTCTATACAAGAGAGGGATTTCAACACCACTGTTAAAATGTGTGCCGACTTCCAATACAAAGGAAGTCTTAGAAGAAGTACACAGCGGCATCTGTGGTAACCATCTCGGAGCACAGGCTCTTACCAAAAAGGTACTCCGGGCCATATTCTATTGGTCGACTTTACAAAAAAGAAACAACAGAATTCGTAAAGACATGTCCACCATGCCAGAAACATGCCAACATTCATATCGCCCCACCAGAGGAGCTTATCAGCGTAACCTCACCCTGGCCATTCGCAAAATGGGGACTCGACCTTCTCGGTCCCTTCCCTCAAGGATCAGGACAAGTCAAATTTCTCATCTTATGGGTAAACTATTTCACAAAATGGATTGAGGCGGAACCCCTAGCTAACACCACTGCTCAAAGAAGCCGAAAATTCCTGTATAGAAACATCGTCACAAGGTTTGGGGTTCCATACTCCATCATCACAGACAATGGCACTCAATTTACAGATGCAGGCTTCAGAAATTGGTGACCGACCTGAATAAAAAACACCAATTCACATCCGTAGAACACCCTCAGGCCAACGGACAAGCAGAAGCTGCTAACAAAGTCACATTGACCGGGCTAAAATGAAGATTACAGAACGTAAAGGGAGCCTGGGCCGAAGAGCTCCCACAAGTCCTATGGACATATCGAACAACGCCACATTCCACCACAAAGGAATCCCCTTTCAGATTAGCTTACGGGATGGAGGCAATGATCCCAGTAGAGGTCGAAGAAGGGTCACCCAGAGTGATCCATTATAGTGAAGAGGCCAGTTCCCAACTTCAAAGGGAAGAACTCGACCTACTTCCACAAATTTGAGAAAAAGCTCGGATCAGGGAAGAGGCATTAAAACGTCAAATGGCTTCAAGATACAATCAAAAGGTAGTACCGTGAGGATTTTCCGAGAACGACCTCATCCTAATCCGAAATGATATCGGAACAACTCGACCTTGAGAAGGAAAGCGGGCAGCAAACTGGAAAGGACCCTACCGAGTCATAGAAGTACTTGGAAAGGGCTACTACAGACTATCCAAACTCGAAGGGCGAGTACTTCCCAGGTCATGGCACGCCTGCAACCTAAGAAGATACTACAATTAGAGGTAATAAAGATCTTAGGAGAAGGTACACTCTTTTTCCTGAAAAGGTTTTTTAACGAGGTGCCAAGCTAAGATCTACAAAATTGCCCGACCTAGAGGGATAAAACTCCCACATGTATATATATGCATTTTCTTCTGAATAAAGTTTTTTTACAAATTCTCAAGACGCATTAGTCTGAAACGCTAAAAAATTTATCGCCCGATTATAAAGCTACAAGATCGGTAGAAAGTGAAGATCAAATTCACTGTCTGACCACAATAAAGATAAAAAAAGATGAAAACCAAATTCATCAAAAGGTCAACCAAACAAGGATCAAACCTGACTTCGACAAAATCGGCAAAGATGAAAAAGCAACAAAACAGAATAATGCAAGAAGTTATTGAAAGTGACCCATAGAAAGGACCTGACGAGGTCTTAATAAAATGGGTTGCTAAAAATAACTTAAAAGACAGGCCGACATAGAGAAGTCGGACCAGTCGATCACAATAACCAAAGTTATAAAAAGTCAATCCCTGGAAAGAGGCCTGGCCAGCCCTAATAAAGAGGATTACTAAAAATAACTTAGAAGGGACCGACGCAAAGAAGTCGGCCCCAAAATAAAAAAGTTATAAAAAGTAATCCCTAAAAGAGACCTGACAAAGGTCCAAGAAAGAGGATCACTAAAAATAACTTAGAAGGGACCGACGCAAAGAAGTCGGCCCCAAAATCAAAAAGTTATAAAAAGTAATCCCTGAAAGAGACCTGACAAAGGTCCAAGAAAGAGGATCACTAAAAATAACTTAGAAAGGGACCGACGCAAAGAAGTCGGCCCCAAAATCAAAAAGTTATAAAAAGTAATCCCTGAAAGAGACCTGACAAAGGTCCAAGAAAAAGGATTACTAAAAATAACTTAGAAGGGACCGACATGATGAAGTCGGCCTCCCAAAAATGAGTTATAAAAAGTAATTCCTAATAGAGACCTAACAAAGGTCCACACAAAATGGATTACTAGAAATAACGTCAGACCGAAGTGAGGAAGTCGACATACAAGTTGAACCCAAACATCTACAACCTCAAAAAGAATCAAGCCACAAGTATGAAAATACAAAGGCAATCTAAAAAGGTCAGACAGTAAGGCTCAAACACTCCCAAAAAACCTAAAAAGGTACCAGACAGATGCAGGCAAACATGTTATGAAAGGAAACGAAGTTATAATATCAACAAGGCTCAAAGAGACCACCGAAAGTCGACCTCAAAGAAGCCTAAGAAAATACTTTGTTTTTCCCAAAATAAAGTTGCTAACAGCAAAGCAACTAAAAGTGTTCAGAGAACAAAATAACAAAACCACAAAACAAAAAGGGTTTAAAGACCCACAGATCGGGCCATACATATCCAAATCCATAAAAACTACATAGGGTTCAGAGACTTTCCAGCGGTAGCATCTCGGGGCGAAGGAGGCCGAGTTTGAAGGGGCACTGCATCCACTATTCCATCATCTCGGTTCAGAATTTGAACATCGGGATCAAACTCTGGTTGAGCGACTTCAGCCGAAGTAGAGGAGGGCAGAATATTAGAGGTTTTTGCAGAAGAAACAACAGGAGGGCCGACATCATCATCATCATCAGGATCATCAGGAACAATCTTACCATCCCTAACAATGTTGTCCAGGCTAAAAAGGGAAAGGTCAAGCTCCGGCGCAAGAACTCGAACTTGCTCCTTCAGATTCTCATAAGCAACATTAACACTGCCTACAAGGTGACCTTGGAGTTCGGAATAATCAGCCCGGACAAATTCTAAGCTGTTCCTGAGATCCATCATCTCTCTATAGGTGGTAACATAGCTCTCCTTATGTTTCAATGCTGTGTCCTCAGCTAATCTCACAGAGGCCGCCAGACCAATAGCCCGAGTCTTCTCCCCCTCCAACTCCTTCTCCAGCTTGGTCACTTTCACCTCAAGCTCCTCTTTTAAACCCTTAATCTGGTCAAACTCTGACTTGGCCTCCTCCATAAAGGCCTTTGTAGCATGGATAGAAAGATCTTGAGCGGTCCAGTATAAAGCTGCTCCCATGTGTGCCAGTTTAATGCCACTCCGAGTGATAAAATCCAAATGATGAAGAATAGATACATCATCAGTAGGCATGACACCATAAGGAGCAATCTGTTGATCAACAAACCCGACAGCATCAAAGTCAGGAGCATCCAGATTAAAGGGCTCGATAGTCCGGGGTCTTTTCGGAGGAGGAACGGCAATAGGAGAGTAAGTAGCAGTAGAGGTTTGGGGGGGATTAACTAAATGGACATGAGGTGTTGGGATCACCCTCATCGACCCAATAGAACTCGAGATCGGCCTCTTAGGAGGAACTTGAGAAGATCCCTCCCCTACAGCCTTGGCCGAGATATTCTATGCAGCAGTAGCTTTCCTCGCCTTTTTAAAGGCTTTCATGGAATCATTGGTCTTGGCCATCTCTGAAAAAACAAATCAAAATCAGTTACAAAGCTGGAGAAGTAAAAACAAAACATAACAAAAGAAGTCGGTCTCTACCCAGTTCGGCTCGGAAAAGAGAAGGGTCCCCCAAGAATCTCTTTATATCAAGATGGGGAGGTTCCCCTCAAATATCCTCCAACACAGTTACAAAGGCCTGCTCGACCTCATCAAGCATCTCTCATGAGTATTGAGACACTACAACACTCTTCTGCCAACACAAAGGGAAGGCATGTTCACCATTCGCTTCTAGGAAAACAGGTTGAGCTCCCTCAACAGTTCGAACCTTGAAAAAGTAGTTTTTAAAGTCCCTAAAGGACTCATCATACATGGAAAAGACCTTGTGCCCTTGGGCAGACCTGAAAGAAACCCAAGAAGCTTTCTTTTTGGTAGTCCCAGGCTTAGTCAGAACAAAGAGGTAAAGAAAGAGAGTTTGAGAAGGCGTAACATCTAATTCTTGGCAGAGCAACCGAAAGATCTTGATAAAACCCCAAGAGTTCGGATGGAGCTGGGATGGAGCAACGTTACACGACCACAACAAGTCAGTCTCAAAGGAAGTAAAAGGGAAAGTAATGTTCAGCTGGCTGAAAAAATAGTCATAGGCATAAAAGAAGGGATGCTCCCTCTGAACCGAAGTCGAGAAACAAACCCTCTCATTGGAATCAGGCGCTACAAGCTCATAATCCTTCTCCTGGGACTGACTACTACAAATCCTATGATGTTTCCTCAGCTATACGCAGTACTCATCATTTACCACAGAAACACACATCAACACAAGGGAGTCCAACCAGTCGGACATACCTTCAGGGACCTTGGAAGACGTCTCAATAATATTTTTGCGAGGAGACATGGCCAACTAGTCCTACAAACAAGAAAAGAAAATGGATTACTAACCAAAATAGTTCGGGCGAAATCAAAACAACTCGGACAAACATGACTTGGGGCAATACAAAGTAGTAAAAAGAAAAACCCCAAGACACACAACAAAGTCTAAGGGCATCCTTTGGAGGCAAAGACAGGGCCCAATAAAACTCCTGGCAAAGAAAAGGACCCATAAAACTCCTGGCAAAAAAAAAATCCCCTTCCAGACAAACGACAATACGAAGAAAAAAATTAAAAGCTATCCCCACAAGGAAAAACCTTCTTTTTATCAACACTCTAACCTCGGACTATAGTTTCAGTCTACAAAGCAGAGGAACTACCAAGCAACATGCCAAAGTAGAAATCATCAAAATCATAACCCTTTTACAAGAATCAAGCAAAGCCATTACCCCAGAAAAGCTACAAAATCAGAGGGTAACAAAACATGCAAAGCCCTAAAAAGCCTCATTCAAGAGAAATACCAGGAGTACGCATAAAGACGAAAAGGAAGCCAGAAAAAATACATCACAGTGACGAACAAGCACAAGAGTACAAAAAGGTTCAAGCTTTCCAACATACAGGCAAAATCAAAGCTTTACCAAAAAATAATAAGGACAACAAAAATAAGAACCAACCTGAACAAAGGAGAAAACTTCGAAGAGACTGAAGACGGAGAGACGGAATCGCCTTTCTAGCAACGAAAAACACCAAGAATCACCAAAATGACGTCGCGAAAAGAAACGCGAAAATGCAAGTCTCAGGCAAAAACTGAAAGCGAGAAAGAAAAAGGGGAAGTTACAGCAAAGAAACAGAAAAGAGAAACTGTTTTTATGAAAAGTTCAAAATGAACGAAGAAACAGAACATTAAAAGTATTAATGAGGTTATTAAAACCCTCGCGCATTCCCAAAGCTAGGAGACGCGCGTTTTCAAAAGAATAAAAATTCAAAAGAAAACGTTCCGCATTCAAAAGAGAACCCTACAAAGAAGAAGTCGACAAAATGCTCGAGTTTGGCTTCACTATAAAAGGATCGAAGTCCTAAAACTGAAGACTCAACCTTAAAACAGAAGACCGGGCTCGAGCAGGGGCACTGTTCATACCATGGGTCAAGCTGTCTGACCCGGGATGTTCTATTGACAAGTCGACCGACCTCTTCAGGTCAGGACAATCCGACCTCTTCTCAAAGAGTTTGTCAAATCACCAGGAAAGCCCAAAAAAGGGCTCAAATGGAGGGCCAAGCCCCAAATCCTAAGGCATCCCAAGCCTACAGAGAGAAGGGCGGTTTCCTTGAAGATAAGATGACCTCACTTGAAGATAAGATAAAGATAAGATAACTAACTTATCTTATCTAAGAAGGTCACTCTACGCCATTATAAATACACTGGAGCACCTAGGTATAACTCATACTCTGATTCTACTAAAAACCTGCTTAATACCCTTGCTTACTTAAGCATCGGAGTCTCTTGCAGGTACCACCACCCTCCGGTGACGAAGGATCAGCACTACCACCAAGTCCAACAAATTGGGTATGTTAAATTATAAAGGTTAATTTGGAAATTTTGAATATTTTTTAGTATTTGGGTAGTTTTGTCTATGGAAACTTATCTTTCATGGATAGAACATCAATTTTGATTTTTTGTGGTTAGATTTGTTAGCGTCTGAATCTTTTATGGTTAGAAATGGTTATTTACTCTTAACTAGAGACACATAAATGGTTATATATCTAACGTGGCTTCTGAAATACAAGCCTCTTTGGACTTTTTTTTTTACCAAAAATATGAAGACTCGAACCCGCGACTTCTTAAGTGAATATGGAGAGACTATGTCATTTGAACTATAGCTCATTGACAAGCCTCTTTTGGACTGGAAGTGTTAATTATGCATAAATTTATTTTATACTGAAATTCTTTATTTAAAAGCACGAGATAAGAAAGATCAAATTCTAGATCTTTTAGTCACAAAAGCTCTAATACCATCTCATGAAATCATTTATTCCAGAAGTTTAAGCGGTTAGGAAGAAGCTATTAATGGTTATATATCTAATATAATATATTGGCCTTGATCAAGGATGCTCATGGATAATGCCCATTTTAATTTTTCAAGTTATAAAAATGTTCGTGATTTGTGCTGCTTCTGACGTTTAGAGTGTTGGCTGTACAATTATTGAACTTTTTATCTGTGTACTTGCATATTATGATTTGCAGCCTATGTCGGCTCTTTTTCTGTATTTTGCAGGTTTGTTTATGTCTAATTAATTATTCATTCTCCATGGTTTGTAGAACCTTTTTTATTGCATTTGGATAAATAAAGTCATCAAACTTTTTGTTAATCCCTTGATTTTTCTCTCAGGATGAGCATACTTGTCATCTAACATTACTGATTTTCTGCATCAATGCTTTAAGAAGGTAAAGCAAATCTTAATTTATTGGTTTGAATGCATATGACGTGTTAATATAGATGCTATTTTAACCAACATGGGTTAGTCTCACTCGTATGCTTAAGCAGGTGCAGGTTCGAATCTCACCTTGTACATGTATCAATTTATTGGCCAACGACAAACCCTTAAATAGAGATCGAATCCACGGTGAATTAGTCTTTTACCTACCGGATTAGAGGATACCGTAGGAAACTAAAAAGAAAAAAAAGATATATAGATGCTAGCATTCTGGCTGCATATGATGCTCTTTGTGTGTTCTTTTCATCCTTTTTGCTCCATGTTCCTATCCTGATATTCTGTTCAACATGACAGGATGCTAGACAAAGACCTCATGCTAAAACACTAATGTCTCACCCTTGGATTCAAAACTGTAGATGTGCCCTGCAGTCTTCACTCCGAATTATAGTGGAACATTGAGGTTAGATAGCACGAGATATTATTGGCCAGTTATGTTATTTTGGGTCAAGTGTAGCCATCTAAATACTTTGTTTCTTTTGTGATCCAATAAATCGCTTTATTTTTATTCTCATTATTCTGATGCCTGATATTTTGTGATATCCATTTTGTTTGAATTGACATTTAAATGTCACAAAATAGTCTTGTACTCTGTTCTTTTTCTCCATACTTTCTCTTTTCTAATATTCTTCCTTTCAAACTTAAAGAAAAAGGAAAGAAGATTCAAGATTGTATCAACAATTTTAAAATATGGTCTTCCCTTTTTGGTGTTCCAAGATACTGGCCAATTAGCTCAACAAATCAAACCTTTTAAGAAATTTCTTATTTTCATAGAAGCATTCATAAGATTTGAAGGAGTTGACATGTTTCTGTTTGTTCTCGTTTCTAGTATAGTTTGTCTGGTATTGAACATCAGCATGTAGCTTGAATCTTGTACATTTGATATTGATTTTTTACAAGGCACTAAGTGATTGTTACTTTCATCATTTTCTTCAATTTTTAAAACAGCATAAACAATCCTCCTCCTTATACTACAGCAGACAACTTAATGAAATGACACGTTGTTTTCAGAATTAATTATCCTCATTGCTCGGCTTCTTACTTTTAATTGCTCTTCTAATTATTTGAGGATAAGAATTATCTAATATGGAATATATTCTCTATTTTTTGAACGTGTTTGTCTATGCATTTTTGTATTATATGGTAGTACTTTGAAAATACATTTGTTTTTAACATAAAATTTTTTTCTTCTTTGTGAAATGAGTATGTTATTCTCAAATTGGATGTATTTACAATTAGGCTTTTGTTTGAATCATTTAGAATTGTTTACTTGCAGCTCCAGAATTTTATAGCTTTTTAATTTGAGTAACGGTGAATTGGTGATACCTTTACAGAAATATAGAGGAAGATGAATCTGCAGGTGCACAAGCTCTTCAGTGGAGAAAGAGGTCAATGTTGAATTGAAGCTATGAAAATCTCCTTTTATGTCCTTTTCTGCTGGTGCTAATACTTTTAAGAATATAGCCTAACACAATAAACTAGGAAATGCATATGGCCAAAGGCAATGCATCCATGGATTATGGTGGGAAAAATGATCTGGCCAAGGAGTTGAGGGCCACCGTCCGAAAACAATGGGAGAAGGAGAGTTTCCAAAAGATAGGTGTTCTAAAGATGATGTGATTGACATTGATGGTTTGGTATGTTATCAGTCTAAAGTAGCTCTTTATTTTAAATCCTATGTTTCTATCCCTTTGACTCTTCATTTTTTTTTTTTCAAATGAATCAGGTCTTCAATGAAATGCTTCCTGGAGAAAATCTTTTTCCATTGCAGGTATCGAGTTCTCTTTCGAATCCGCAGTTGTGATTTGTTATTCTGTTATACCTTCTCTGAATAATACTGTCTGGCGTCTCATGTATTCACTTTCTTATTTAAATTTATGTTTGCAATGTTCATTAATATTATTGACTTATTGTATATTATTGTTTGATGTGAGCATACCTTTACGAAATGTGGAGATGAAACTATTATTCAAAATTTGTTCATGTATTTATAAAGTATGTATTGCAGAAATTTCTTGAATGTTATTTGGTTCCTTTTCAATCTCATTTTGATTTCACAGGACATAATTTAATTCAGGGTTGTCTAGTGAGACATACATGAAACTTTTTTAGTTTATGTTATTAGAGTGTATTGTCTGCATATATGGCTTCTCTAAGGAGTGGAAGAGGATTAGAGATGGCAAGAAACTAGTGAGAGGGAATAAGCTGACATGTGTAATGCAGTTGACATCCATTTTTTTAATTGTTTCCATTAAAATGACTGCCAGATTTTTCCTTGCATGGATGTAACAAGTCTTTAATTTCCATATAATTGATTTTGAGCATTTCTCACTGAATCCTCTAGAGATTTCTTTCTTGCACATTGTAGTTTGGTATTTTTTAGGTACTGTGGAAATTAGTTGGTGTCTGTACATAATTCTGTAACTGTAAAGTAATTTTTTGATTCAAGCTGCTTTTTCCGGCGGCCGTTATGTAACTTCTTGTGGATATAATGTTTATTATTTTGATTCTCTCTGTTGGCCATTGTTTAGCCTTGTATGCTTAAAGGGTATACCCTGTACATGAAAGCTGCTTCTATATGCAGGAAAATTTTGTAATCAACTTAACAAACTGCATTTGTGACGTTATTTACATATTGTCGTAGGCTGTTGAGTTTGGCAGATTAGTTGGTTCGTTACGATAAGAGGAATCAGAAGTCCTCATTGCCATCTTTTTTTAAAAGATTTTTTTTAGTTTAAAAAAAAAGAGGTTTTTAACATATTAAACAAAGAAAAACATATAACTATTTTCGCACATGCCCTTGTGCAGAATTCAGTAAATAACTTATATGTGAAAAGGCGTATTCCTAATATGTAATTTGGAAGATGACTTGTGCAAATGTTATATGGTCCTACTTGTTTAGTTATGTAATCAACTATCTGTGGTTTGTCACAGTTTCATTAATGGTTTACTTAATTTGTGAAGTTCAGCTGATCTTTTTTGTTGCTGAGTGGAAGGGTTGAATCTGTTTGAGTTGTGATTTCTTCTATGACTCTGGTATTTAAAATCTCCAGTTTCCAAGATTGAACATTCAAATAACACTCCATATCACCTAACTATGATGAACTCATTATCCCAAAAATACATCCATCACTTGGGAATATATTATGAACAACAGTAAAATATTCTTGAGATTTTTGATAGAAGTTATCTACATTAACTGATTTCTATTCTTAAGAACCCTGAACAATTTTGATTTGACTAGGATTTTCGAATATTAAGATCAGCCCCATAAATATATGGAAAATGATACATCCTCCTAAGTCATTTTAATAAATAGCCTCCTAAATTTCTACAAGGAAAATATGGTGTGCTTAGGTTCATTGATACTTAATTGTCCTTAAATATCTTGGTTTAGCTATATTCTTTCAAAATTTCCATGGCAGATTCCTGCATTCCCAAGCTTTGCAGTACCTGATGGACCGCGAGAGATTCAAATGGAAGCAGCTTATTTTTGTTAGTCAAGGTATGAAGTGCCCTGTCCTAGTGGGATTTTTTGAGGCTGAATATGCCAAGTACAGGTTAGTTGTTTGTGAATGGTGCTTATATTGAATTTTTTACATTTTACTCAAGGTTATAATCTACAAGGCAATGTCAAGAATTGGTTAACACTTAAAACATTTAGCTTGGTATCTAGCATTGCTGCTTTGGTGTTTTTTGATTACCTAATTGTTGGAGTTTTCATTTTGCATTAACATGGACCCTTTTCCTCCAATGTTCACACTTTTTCTAATGATATTGTCTTAATAAATTGTCTTTCATCTAGGGGTGTGCATGGCCCGGCCCGGCCCGAAGACCCGGCCCGGTCCCGAACACTTTTGGGGCTAATTTGGTGTGATTTCATCGGGTCTAGGGCCGGGTATGGGTCTTAAAAATAGACCCGGTCATTATTTCGGGTCGGGTCCGGGCCATATCTCGGGTCACCCGAAATCGGCCCGGTGGCCCGGTCATCATACACAATTAATATTTTGTGTTATTAGTAATGGATGATGGCTATTATTATGTGAAATTTAAGTATTGTAAACCTTAATATTTTGTATTACTAGTCATTATATATAAGACTATAAGTTAATGTTTTATATTTAAAATGCATAAGACTTTAGACTAATGCATAATCTTGTGTTATTTGTATTATTTTAAATATTTGGTGTTATTAGGCAATATTAGTATTGATTATGGTTATGCTTTAATTTTAGAGAAGAGTTGGTTCTTGTTATATTTTCCTAAGTGAATTTTACCATATCAAATAATGGTTGGAGTTTTGAAAATTTGGATATTTTTACATGCTAACTTACAAGAAGGTATTAAGGTAATATAATGTTAATGGCCCGGTTTTCACCCGGTTTTTACCCGGTATAATCGTAGCCCGAAAGTGTATAGGTTTCATTGGGTCTAGGGTCGGGTTCGGGTCTAACAAATAGGCCCGGTATATATTTCGGGCCGGGTCTGGGTCACATCAAACCCGGTTTCACCCGGCCCATGCACACCCTACTTTCATCAAACAAGAATGATTTAGAGCCTAATTCTAAATGCGTGTTCAAGTTATGCTAGTACTTGGTGCATTTTTAGTTGGAAGCATACGGGTTGACTTTTGAGAACTTTTCAGCGACGTCAACTGCTTTCTGCTAAATTTAGAGGATTAGGTCCTCTTTGGTGTGAACCACGGTTTCGTAACAAATAAGCAGTGAGATTGTGCTTCCTTTACTGATATTTTGAGTTGGTCTTGTTTTAGCTTTCCCCTTTTTGCCTTGAAGGAGGATCCATGATCCAGAAAATGATGGCTAATTTCCCATTAGTGCATCGATTTTCTGGATTAGAAACACATGAAAGTGTAATAATCCTTTGCTTACGTGCCTTTGAAAAGAAAACAAATTGTGAACTATACTTTTTGATTGCCGAATTTGCAGATAATAAGGATCCATCAGCTGCCTTCAATGAGGATTTGTTAACAGAGATAACAGAATATTGCAAATGATTCAACTGTAGATGATTATTGTGAGATTTTTGTTATTCACTTTTTTATTATTTCCTTTCCTTTGAAACTCCTTGAAAAAATTTATTACATTGACAAGATCAAGTTGGGCGAAACCTCTTGTGCAGCAACCCACCTTGTTTGCTTCTGGTTTTATTGTTTGAAGAATTGGACTACTAGACACCTTACCTATTTAATCATGGTCGAGTTCATCCCAATTATTACTCTACTAATAATTTGAAGTTATCCCCATCTGAGTCACTCTCTCTTTCCTCAACCTCAAGATTTCTTAAAATTGATAGGCACACATTCCACAAAGGAAGAAGAAGATCAGCTTGAGTCAAAGCGGCTGCATGCGCAAACATGTTTGCTCGTAGAGACTTGAGACAGATCCCTCCTCAGAAGCCCATTCTTTGTGTCAAAAGGATTGGGCCTATCATCTCCTACATTTTCTCTCCCATTTTGATGAGCTGTTTAATTCTGGCCCAGCTGAATCCATATAAAAGACACTAGCGTATATCATGTCAAACTCATAACCCAAACCCAAAAAGAAAAAAGGAAAATAAAAGAAAATAAAGAAATGAAACGAAGCGAAGCCAGAAAGGAAAGAAACTAAACGAAACGCCTTGCGCGGGAAAAGGGAAGAGGACGCTTCAGTCTTCACAAATCGGAATTGCAAATTTGCAACTGAGAAAGGGAAAAAGAGAGTAAGAAATGGACAACGAACAAGATAACAAGGCTCTGAAATTCCGAACGGCGTCACTGAGTCGCTGTACCAAAGCAGCTTTGTTCCTCCACCGCCTGAACTCACTTCGCGCCGTTAACAACGGAGAAGAAGAACACGTATACATCCCCCCCCCTACTTCTTTATTCCTTTTTCTTTTCTCTCTCTTCAATTTTCTGTTTATCTGATTCCAGCGCTTCTGTTTTCAGGAGAAGTTGAAGAAGGAGATGCATGATCTGAAGATGGAATTGGTGAAGGAACGTCGGAAGAATAAGAAGATGAAGCTCTGCTCGTTCATGGAGCTGCTTCTTCAGGTTCTCTTGTTACTTTCGCTTTGGACCTTCTTCTTGGCGTTCTTCCTCAGAGGTCCGTGAACGATGCTATGGATCTCGATCGAAACGCAGCGTGTAGGTCATGTTATGGTTTGTATCGCAGTTGTTAATTTGACTTTCTAGATGCTTCTTCTGTGTTGTGTGGGAGCTCTTCGTTTTTAAATTGGCCTGTGCCGTTGCCTCTCGTAACAATTGAGTTCTCTGTTCATGTAATTGAATGGCTCAAGGTTCCTGGTTTTAGTCTTCTTTTTCCTCTTCGATGAAGATTACTGCGCAATTTCACAAAAATAAAAAATAATAGAATAAATTAAAAAATAAGTAAACTATTTTTTTTCATATATTTGATTATTCGGCACTTTTTCCACTTAATAGATTCAGCTTATAATATGTATTTTGCATTTTATTATTATAAACAAGTTTCGTTATAGATCTATTATATTTTGATTATTTTATTATGATAAATTTATAACATTATTTAATTAAAAAAATTTATAAATTAATATGTATATATACAGATATATAATTAATTTTTAGTGCATATAAAATATTTTTGTAAAAAAAGAATTGTCATACAAAATTCTGTCTTTCATTTATTCACTTGAAAATTTGATACAATGGATTAGAAAGGAGAAAGATCAAACGAGAACATAAAAAAAAATGAATATTCCTTCTTCTTTAATCTGTTCCAAACATCATTTATCAAATTCTTTAATTATGTAGCACTAACTCATTTCTATGTAGTTGAATTTATTATTATTATTATTATTATTATTATTATTATTATTATTATTAGTTGAACAATGTGAACAACAATTTAAAAAAAAAGATTAAATTAATTATTAAAATCAGATTCTCAATTTATTAGAATAATCAATTTTTTTAATTTAAATTATTAGGGTTAGGCAACGTAATTTTCTTTCAATATACTGTCATATCACGTTTTTATTTCATCTCAACCCACATTTTTCTCCCCCTCCTTTACTTACACTATGTTCATCCTGATGGTCCTCCCTTCTGCCGCTCAGTCCAACACACCTCCACCTTTGCCGCTCAGCCCGACGTGACTAACCCTTTGGCGTTCTGCCCAACGCGCCTCCCACCCACCCGTCCATCTACTACTATCGCTATTTTTGCGCCACTCTTTTCTGATGGCGTTGCTACGGTGTCGCGCCATCCTCTCGTGGAGTTGCTACTGCGTCATGCCAATTTGTTGTTCCGAGGCGCCGTAATTTTCGATAAAAGTCGCTAGAGAGTGAACCATCGATGGAGCCATCAATTTGTTGTAGAAGGAACGGAGAAGAAGAATCTAGCGACGGAGGAGCGGTTTCCAAAGGTTCGTTTGAGGAGCTGGAAGCCAGAAGATGCCACACTCTTTGACCCAAATTAAGAGCACTCACTATGTCGATTCAGACACAAATAAAAAAAAGAATTATTTAAGAGATTAATAATACATGAGAGTATTATAATGTATATTTGGAAGGAATGATTGATAGGGATTCAAAACGAACGTATCTTGTAATCCTTGGGTGGTGCTGTTGCTCTTTTGTCGTTGTCTTCCCTCTGCCTCCGTGGTTTTCTTCCTTCTCCTTGTTTTTCTCTTCTTTTTTTTCTTCTTCTTCCCCTTTTCCAGATGTGATTCACAAACAAACATCCAATTTGTAAGAGAAATAAACATCCTATTTGCAGAAAAAATAAACATTTGGATTGAATTTAAGTAGATACAATAAAATTTGCTAGATATTCAGTTTACTAGTTATGTGCATGGTTATCTTTATTATAAATATTATGTTTATTTAATTTGAATTGAGTTTAAGTAGAAACAATGAAATTTACTGGATGTTCATTTTACTCGGTATGTGGATAGTTATTTTCATTCTAAACTGACGTTCATGACGGAGAAGAAGCTCGACGACATTAAGGCTGGCGGGTGAGAAAGGGACTGATGGTGCAATGAGAGTTTGAGGAGGGGGTATGCGGCGGTAAAAGAGTTATAAGGTGGATGGTTAAAATGTAAAAGTTGAAAGTATGATTGTTGGGAGGATAATTTGTGATGAACTATTCTTTTGCCATTCTATGGGCCAAAAGTGCAGCCTATTGTTCACGTTGTTAACAATCTCTGTTAACTACCTAGTAGAATTGATAAATAGTGATTAAAATAACTATCATCTTAAAAATCAGTCAAATATATAATTATCAATTAATTTTTCTTTATTTCTATTGCGATTATCTTCTTATTTTACTCATAACTTCTACTCATTATTTTTTTCTTATTGTACTGAATACAGATAGTACTTTTTCCCTATCTTTCTTCTAATTAATCTTCTCACGTCATAGTCTTCTGTAAGTACTTTTTCATTTTTTATTGTATCAATACTTACATTACTTTTGAATGTAACCGAAATATATATGAACTTATTTAATTTTTTAGAATTTACATTAAAGGGAGTGGCGATGCCATACACAAAAATAAAGAGACTCACAGAATAACAGAGGCAAATAGAATTTTTGTACATTTTCGTTAATCCATCATGGATGTACTCCTATAAAAAAAACGACTCGATACATATTTTTCGTGTCAAACAAAAATATGACTCAATAACACCAAAGTTTAATTTAAAAACCATAAATAAGTAATAACAGATATAAATTTTAACTTTTTTGTTATGTGGTAAACAAAAATATAATGTAATAAATCATACTGTTCTCATACATAATGACATAAAATTTAACATTATTCTTTTCAAGAGGCTTTTATTTTTTTTTTAGCTTTTACGTTTATTTTTGTGTTTTATTTTAATTATATTAAACTAAAAAGTACTAATATCATTAACATTAATTTTCAACTTTTATCATAAATAAAAAGATGTAACTTTGTATGTATTAGATAATAAAAAATATATTCATAATAAAAGAAGTTAAATTTACTCCGTTATTACGTTTATAGGAGTGTAGATGATTCAGTTATTATTTATTTATTTTTAAAGTAGTGTTTACTTTTGAGTATAATAATTATAAACTAATATATGATGGTAATTAATTACGATTGAAGAAGAGAAGGTGGAAGGAGAATAAAAAAAGAAGAAAGGAAGGGAGAACAAGTCAATATAATAGTCGTGGTAAAACAATAATTGATATGTGTACGGAGAATGGTAAAAAAATAATGAAAAAAATTAAAAATTTTAAAAGAATAATGAAACTAAATATGATTTTATATATTGAATATAAAATTAAAAAAGATAAAAAAATGTTAATTTTCTAAAAATATTAGAAAAAAATAAAAATATAGTAATTACTATTCTATTTTAAAATTAAATAAAACTTTAAGAAAATCTTAAAAATTTTATTATTTAGAGACATAAAAGTTGATATATTAGATCTAGAGAAAAATTGAGAATTATTACAAATAGTGTAGAGAGTAAGAGAGGTACTCAACAATGTCAACTTTTTTTTATAGGTCAATTGTATATGTTAATAGTAGCTAAAATAGTAATGTCCATATAATATTACTCTTTTAAAAGATATAATATATTTGATTATTATTATTATTTTTATAATTGTTGACAAATTTTGATAATTTAATTAACACAAATTTTAAATGCTTGATATCTTAAATTTTTTCTTAAAGCAATAAAATATGACTTAACAAGCAAGTTTGAAAAATAACAAGCATCTATAATATATGAAGGAAATAGAAAAGTTTGGTGTCCAATCTCCACTTTTTCATCTGTTAATAAATAGTGATTAATATAACTATCATTTTAAAAATCGATCAAAAATATAATTATCAGTTAATTTTTTTTCATTCCTACTGTGGTTACTTTTGTATTTTACACATAACTTCCATCCATGTTGTCTTCTTTCTTATTCTATTGAATACACAAATAATTTTTTCTCTATCTTTCTTCTACTTAATCCTATCTGTCTCTCTAATTTTTCATTGTATCAACACTTATATTACTATTTTTTTCTATTTTCTTCTACTTTCAGGTCATGTAAATTTAAATTTATTATTTTTTATCATATTTTTTTAATCATTAATTTTTTTAGAATAACATAGAAAAAACTTCTTGACTCTTGAGTGTAGTGTAGGAGAATATATGATTCATTTTTGAATGTAAACAAAATAAATATAAAATTATTCAATTTTTTAAAATTTACTTTAGTTATTAAAATTATGATGTAATGGATGTACTTTTATAAAAAATAAAAATGACTGGATAATTAATTTTGTGTGTCTAAAAAAAGCATGATTCAATAACACTAAAATTTAATTTAAAAACTATAGATAAATAAAATAAGTAATAAAAAGCAGATGTAAATTTGACTTTTTTGTTATGTGGTACAACAAAAATATAATGTAATAAATCATTATTCTCATGCATAATGACAAAATTTAACATTATTTTTTTTAGATGTCTGATAACCGGAATTCACTTTCCATATAAAATGAATCCGTTTTTTAGCAAGCGCACCAAATTATCGTCAAGTAATAACCCATAGTGGAGTGGGATCGAATCCACAGAGATTGATTGATTGAGCAACTTTAATTAATGAGTAAATTAGTTAAGCTAATCAATGTATAGAATATTGAGTGCAGAAATTTAAACAGCAGAAATGTAAATGACTCAAACGTAAAAGAAAGCAATAAAGTGCTGGAAAGTAAATAGCAAGAATGTAAAGTGGTGAAACATAAATGACTGAAATGTAAATGGGAATGGCAAATAGCAGGAATTAAAGAAAAGCTATAAAGAATAGGAAAGATAAGAATAGGGAAAATTCATTGGGATTAGGAGATGTTGTTCTCTTTGGATTAAATTCAGCTCATCTCATCTTCAATCATGCAACTCATTGACCTCTTGGCAATCATGATTGATTGAACCCCAATCCCTTGGTGATTGAATCTCTCAAATCTTGATAATTAGCTAATTCCTTGGTCTAATTGCTCATGAAGAGAGATATGCTTGGTCCTTGATTATACCACACACCCTCATAGATCCAAATAGTGGGTGGATTATATGTAACCATATCCAATCCCAAAACACAGATCTACTCAAGTGTGAGAAGGAATTTCAAGCATGGTTTCATATTTCCTTTTCCAAGATTCCCATGAAACCCATTTTGCATTTAACCTCTTTCCCAAGATGATTGAACACTAGTATGAAAAATGAAATTCCTTCTAGAAAATAAAAATGAAGATGAAGAGAAGAAGAAATTCACTATTATTAATCCATCAAGTACAACAGAGCTCTCTCTCACAATGAGAGGGAGTTCAACTACTCATAGCTTAGAGAAAAGTACAAGAGATGGAAGAGATGAAGTGAAGTGTAAAAGTAAAACTAACTTGCCAATCCAACCCCCTTCTCAGTACTTCTAGGGGTTATTTATACTACTCCTATCACTAGAATTATGAAAATACAAAAGAGGAAAAAAATTACAGCTAGAAAGAAAAGAAAAAACTCATAAAGTGTGACCCATATGCTTGGCGTGTGGCTGGCGCTTAAGTGGTGTGCCACGCCTAGCAATTCAGCTTGGCTTGGCGCGCCACGCCTAGCTCTTCAAGTGGCACACCTTGTTCATTAACTACCCTAGCGTGCCACGCCTTCGAGTCCAAGTGGCACGCGCAGGGTCTCTCCTATGCATAGTTAGCCTGGTGTTCCACGCCCTCGAGCTCAAGTGGCACGCCCAGGCTCTCCTCTTCATCCTTTTTTACTAGAAACTTAAACTAGCATGGCAAGCCCATGTGTGCACTCCATCCATGCTCTCTGAAAAATAATACTGGCATGCCACGCCCAGTAGGTGGTGTGCCACGCCCTTGATAATGCTCCAATCTTCTTTTCTGGAAAACAACCCTGGCATGCCACGCCCTTAAGATGCCTTGCTCATTCTTTTTTGGAAAATAGTATTGGCGTGCCACACCCTTGGTAGTGCATGAATGAGTCTCCATTGTCCAGTGACTGGTGTGCCATGCCTAGCATTCAAGTGGCACGCCCATGTCTTCTTCTTCCTTGGTGGTAGAGCTGGCATGCCACGCCTTCGATATCAAGTGGCACGCCCAGTGTTGGTGTTAAGCTCTGCAAGTATTGGCGTGCCACGCCTAACATTTAAGTGGCATGCCCAAGTCATAAGTAAAGTTGGCGTGCGATGCCTTCGACACCTTGTGGCACGCCCATTGTTGAGCTTTCAAGTCCCCTCTTCTGGAATTGTGAACTGGTGTTCCATGCCTTCGAGTTCAAGTGGCACGCCCATAGTGTATGAGGGGGTTTGGCATGCCACGCCCAACCTAGCGTGCCATGCCCCCTTTTTGGTCTTCAAACTTGCTCTCTGGAAATTGATGCTGGTGTACCACGCCCATTGCTGACGTGTCACGCCCATGTTAAGGCTTTCAAGTCCCTTTGCTGGAATTTATAACTGGCATGCCACGCCTGGCCTTGGCATGCCACGTATTTTGTACTTCCTCTCTCTGGCGTGCCACGCCTAGCCTTGGCATGCCATGCCCATACTGACCTCCATGGACTTCTTCTCTGGACAATGATGCTGGTGTGCCACGCCTTTGATGTCAAGTGGCACGCCCCCTTATAATTCTCCTACTTTGCCTTCTGGGATTTTCAACTAGCGTGCCATGCCCCATTGCTGGCATGCCAAGCCCATACTAATTGTTGACGTTTGTTCCAAGTGGCACGCCCAGCTTCACACGCCCAGTTTCTTTTTGTTGGTTCCTCATTCCTTTGTTGCTCTTTTCACCTAAAATTCAACACAAACTCATTTCAAAGAAATGTACCATAATATTCACCATTTACTTCATGAAATTGCATTGATTTAATGATATTATGCTCTTTTTATGGCTCTTTTAGATAAGAGAAAGAGGTAGATGATGCAAATCATCACAATCTCTATTTTTTTAGTTTTTATGCTTTTTTTAAGATAATAATGGTTTTTTATTCACTAGAGAAATAAATACAATGTCCAAATGTCAAGATAAGAAAAATAGAAAAAGGGTATTCCCAAATATTCATGACCAGGTGCAAATTGTAAGAAGAAAATAACATAGAAAAGTAGATAGGGAAGAAATCTTAGGACACTATGCATAAGGCAAAATAGATAATTCATGGTTCAACTTAAATGATGTTGCTAGCACTTCTTCCGGAGGCTCATGGACATGCTCGAAGACTTGCCGACACCTCTCCTTCCAAATATTCCAAGCTATAATGAAAATTAGTCAAGCTCTTTGAGAGCTTGTTCCGTGAAGTCCAGTTTGTAATACTGAATTCCTCCACCAATTGAAGAACAAGAAATATCTATGGTCTGGAATGAGGAAGGCAAAGGACTCTTCTTCCACCCTAGTTTAGTGTCTCCACAGAAAAATAGACAGTGTAAGAGTGATTTTGGAGCTAACTTGCAGATTGGACAAGTTGTCGAAGTGGATGAGAATCGCTGGTGGATGAGAAGCAAAACAGGAGGCTTACCATAGAGCATTTTTCACGCAAAGAGAAAAATCTTGTGAGGAATTTCAATTAGCACTCCCAAACCAGTTGGTTTTAGGGTGCTAGGTGTTGAAAAACCCCTAAGAATTTACTTGCCCAGGCCTCTCTTCTTGACACATCTTCACCACAAGCAACTACTAGGATCTTGGCTCTTTGAGCTATTTGTTTCTTTATTTTATCTTAGTAGTTGATGCTCAGAGCCTTAGGTCTTTTGCTTACTACTTCTTGGTTCTATGGATATTCAAGGGTTATCCTTAGCTTCTACTTGTTATATCCTCTAAGACCAATTGTTCATTATGACTTATTTTCTTCCAAATTCATTCAAGGTTCTATACTTGGTTCCTCATCTCTTAGTCTTGAATTATCTCACTTGGTCTTAGTCTTTTTACTCTTGTTTTTGCACAACTCACCATTGATTTTCATGAAAACAAACTACTTTTATTGATTGTGCTGGAACTTTAACAATATTTTCTTTCTCAAACATAAGGGACTCATAAAGATACTTCAAAAACATAAAGAAACTAAGCAACAACTATGATAATACTAAAACTACTAAACAGAAATTTAGAATTGAAATTCTTTTGCAACCATGGGACTCAACAACCTTTGGTTTCTTAGAGTAGCTTCAAGGCATAGGCCCTTTTCCTTTGTCTTTCTTCTTGATGGGAGAGTCATCACCATCCTTCTTGGAGGATCCTTCTTGTGCCTTGGTGTCCTTGGGCTTCTAAAAACCCAAGCTTCTCATGTAGGTCCTCTCATCTTCTTTGTGCTTGGCCAATATCTCTTCTTGCCTAGCACTTAGCTCCTCCATTCCTTGCATGAATGTTGGATATCCGGGATTCAAGGCGGCCACAGCATTACACAGATGATTCAACTTTACTTATGTGTTGATATCATACTGCCTCTTTGACGTGGTTCTAGCATCATAAAGATGCTTAAACTTAGCAAGGTTCCTCTGCTGCCATTTGTTCTGCTCTATGATTTTGTTGAGGCTGCCTTGCATCTTCTCCCAGTTGAATTGGCCATGTTGCTCCTTCATGTACTCCATGCTTCCTTGGAGTTACTGCATGCTCTCATACACTTGGTCCCATTGCTTTTGTTGTTCCCTCAGCTGGTTCACATCTTCTCTCAAATGGTGTATGTCTCCTTGCATTTGGTGGATGTCTTCTTGCAATTGCTCCCAATTGAAACCTTTAGGGACTTGTGGATATGGAAGTGGTAAGTATTATGGTTGATCAAAGGTTTCCTCATGTTGTGGTGGCTCTTGTGGTTCTTGAACATGAGCCCTGTGCTCCCTTGCTCTTTGCAGTGGGTTGACAGCTACCACTTTAGCCATCTTCTTGGCAGTTATAGGCTTTTCTTGTTCCACCAAAACTTCATCAATTATTCTTTTCACCCCAGCTCTATCACATAGCCTTTGGATAATGCTAGGAAATGCAAGTCTGGTGCTATACTTGGGGCTTTTTAACACCCTATTGATATTGTTGGCTGTCATCTCTCCAACATTGACATTCTTCCCTCTCATTATGCTGTATATGAGCACAGCTCTCTCCAAAGTGACTTCGGAAGTGTTGGAGGTGGGGTTGAGGGATCTTCTCACAAAATCCAGCCACCCTCTAACTTGGGGGCTCAAATGTCTCCTCCTCAATTGGTTGGGCCTTCCATCTTTATCATTAATCCATTACACATTGAGAACACAGATTTCATTGAGAATCTCTTCAAATCCCGGGTCTTGTTGCTTCACCTTCTCTTCATATCTCCAGGTGGAGTTTGTGTGCTTCACCATCAGCATTCTATCTATGTTGGAGGGACTATAGTCAATAGCCTTCCCCCTCACATAGCTTAGGTAGCCATAGGGTTGCCCAGGTTGTGGCATGACATTGGCATAAAATTCTCTAACTAAACTCTCCACCACCTTCTTTGGTGGGTTACAAAAGAGTGCCCATCCTCTGTTGTTAATTTCTCTGTTTATCTCTATGTGTTCATTCCTTCCAAGTTGGAAGCCTACCTCCAGAATGATTTGCCGCTCTCTCATCCAATCATAGAATTGGTTTTGGTTAAATGATGAGAGGAACTTGTACTCGTTGAAGCTTGATGAACCGGAGCCAGCTTCCTTGGTCTTTCTTTTCTTTGATGAGGAGGCTCTTGGTGGTGCCATTGAAGTAAGGAGAGAGGATTTTTGAAAGGGTGATGAGGGGTTAAAGAAATAAGCAAAGAGAGCAAAGCAAAGGTTTGTTCCAACACCAAACTTAGGACTTGATTGTCCCAATCAAGATAATGATAATGAGGAGATCAAGAAAGAGAAGAAGCAAGAATGATAAAGGGGTTTGGTTGTAGTGTGGAAAAGGGATGGAAGGGGGAGTGGGATTTATAGGGGTGGGAAAAAGGGTCTGGAAGGTGGGAAATGGTGAAAGAATTGAATGTTTTCCCACTTGGGAGTGGCGCCTAGCGTGGGAAGAGGCGCCAACCCTTATCCCTAACAACTAAAGCTGAAAATTAAACTATCTAAGTGAACAAACATAACTACTTCTAGAAATCATGAAATTGAAAGGATATAGATGTTGGGATGCCTCCCAACTAGTGCTTCTTTAACGTCACTAGCTTGACGATTCTTCCTCCTTACCTAAGGTTGTAGCTCACTCTCTGCTCATCCAATGAGTCCCCCAAGTAGTGCTTAAGCCTGTGGCCATTGACACTGAAAGTCCTCTGTGTTTTGCCCTCTATAAGCTCTACATGACCATAGGGAGAAGCCTTTAGGATTGTGAATGGTCCAAACTATCTTGACTTGAGCTTCCCTGGGAAAAACTTGAGTCTTGTGTTATATACAGCATCACTTTTTGACCTTCTACAAACTCTCTTCTTGTTAGCTTTTGATCATGCTATTTCTTTGTTTTCTCCTTGTTGATTTTGGCATTTTTATAGGCTTGAGTTCTGAATTCTTCTAGCTCATTGAGTTGTAGTAGTCTTCTTTTCCCAGCAACTTGATTGTCAAAGTTTAAAATCTTTAGAGCCCAAAATGCTCTATGTTCAAGCTCCACTGGTAGATGAAAAGCCTTTCCAAACACCAATTGGTATGGAGACATGCCAATAGGTGTCTTGAAAGCTGTTCTATAAGCCCATAGTGCATCATCTAGCTTCTTGGACCAATCCTTTCTTGAGTTCCCAACAATCTTCTCAAGGATTCTCTTGAGCTCTCTATTTGAAATCTTAGCTTGACCATTGGTTTGTGGATGATATGGGGTTGCTACCTTGTGCTTGCCACCAATATGTAATTGTTTGAGTATGAAGGTGGGAATGGTCCCATGAAATCAATCTCCCATACATCAAACAACTCCAACTCCATGATGAACCTCTGTGGCATCTCATTTTTCTTGGGTGGGTTTCCAGCTCTTTGACATTCATTGCACCTTGTCACCAACTCTTTAGCATCTTTGAATATTATAGGCCAAAAGAAGCCACATTGCAGTACGTTGGCGGCAGTCCTTTCTCCACTGAAATGTCCTTTATAACTAGATCCATGGAAATGTCAAAGGACCTCTTGTCCTTCCTCATGAGAAATACACCTTCTTAATTGATTAGTGATGAGCGGATATTTTATACGCTTTTTGGGAGTAATTTCATGTAGATTTTAGCATGTTTCAGTTAGTTTTTAGTAGAATATTATTAGTTTTTAGGCAAAAATCATATTTCTGGACTTTACTATGAGTTTGTGTGTTTTTCTGTGATTTCAGGTATTTTCTGGCTGAAATTGAGGGAGTTGAGCAAAAATCTGACTTAGGCTGAAAAAGGACTGCTGATGCTGTTGGATCCTGACCTCCCTGCACTCGAAATGGATTTTCTGGAGCTACAGGAGTCCAATTGGCGCGCTCTCAACGGCGTTGGAAAGTAGACATCCAGGGCTTTCCAGCAATATATAATAGTCCATACTTTGCGCAAGAATAGACGACGTAACTTGGCGTTGAACGCCAAGTTCATGTTGCTGTCTGGAGTTAAACGCCAGAAAAACGTCATTATCCGGAGTTGAACGCCCAAAACACGTCATAACCTAAAGTTTGACGCCAAGAAAAGCCTTTACACGTGGAAAGCTTTAATCTCAGCCCCAGCACACACCAAGTGGGCCCCAGAAGTGGATTTCTGCACCAATTATATTAGTTTATTCATTATCTGTAAACCTAGGTTACTAGTTTACTATTTAAACAACTTTTACAGACATTTCTTGTACCGCATGACATTTTCAGATCTGAATTACATACTTTGTGACGGCATGAGTTTCTAAACTCCATTGTTGGGGGTGAGGAGCTCTGCAGCGTCTCGATGATTTAATACAATTCCTTTGTTTTCCATTCAAACACGCTTGTTCTTATCTAAGATGTTTATTCGCGATTAATTGTGGAGAAGGTGATGATCCGTGACACTCATCACCTTCCTCAACCCATGAACGTGTGCCTGACAACCACCTCCGTTCTACATCAGACTGAATGAACATCTCTTAGATTCCCCAACAGAATCTTCGTGGTATAAGCCGGATTGATGGCAGCATTCATGAGAATCCGGAAAGTCTAAACCTTGTCTGTGGTATTC
>NC_029778.3:56885288-56886764 GCF_000817695.3 Arachis duranensis
AATAAAATAACATTGATTGCTTCAAGCCAATAATCTCCGTGGGATCGACCCTTACTCACGTAAGGTATTACTTGGACGACCCAGTGCACTTGCTGGTTAGTTGAACGAAATTGATTTTGGACCAGGCTCTATTATCATATTCCATAAAGAGATACAATTTCGTCCACCAAGTTTTTGGCGCCGTTGCCGGGGATTATTGAGTTTGAACAATTGAAGGCTTATTTTATTTCTTAGATTAGGAATATAGTATTGATGTTATAGAGTCATTAAATCTGAGCCCTTTATTCCCTTTTCAAAAATATTTTTCAAAAATATTATTTTTCTTTATTAATTGTTAATTCTTCGTGAGTCTAGTGTCTTGTTCTAAGTTTGGTGTCAATTGCATCTTTTATATTTTTTCTTTGAAATTTTCGTGTGAGTGTTCTTTGTTTTTCCTTAATCTTCAAGTTGTTCTTGCCTATTTTTCTTGTTTGATCTTTAATTTTTCTTGTTCTGTGTCTTTTCTTGTTTTTCTTGTGCTTTTTCAAAACAATTGTTATATTTGCTGCCCATTTGGCTAGAATAGAAGGGTCATATTCTTGATAAAGGAGCACCAATACTTTTGAAAATCTTTTTCAAAAATAATTTTTCTTGATTTAATCTTGTGCCAAACTCTAAGTTTGGTGTTTTCTTGTTAATCTTTTCAAAATTTTCGAAAATCTTATTAAAGTTTTCTAAAAATTTGAAGTTTGGTGTTTTTTCTTTTGTTCTTGTTGTTCTTGTGAATCTTTAAAGTGTTCTTGAGTCTTCTTTGTGTTTTGATCTTAAAATTTTTAAGTTTGATGTTCCTTGGTGTTTTCCCTCCAAAAAAATTTTCGAAAATAAGGAGCACTAGATCTAAAAATTTTAAGTCTTGTGTCTTTTGTGTGTTTTTCTCTTTCATCATAAAATTCAAAATTCAAAAAAAAAATTTATATTTTCTAACTAATTTTGAACTACTTTTTCGAAATATTTTTATATAAATTTCAGATATTACTTTCAAATTTTTCGAAAAAAAAAATTTTCTAAGAAAAAAAAATATATATTTTTTTTAACTTCTTTTTATATATTTTGTTTTTACTTATTCCATTTTTCTAAATCAACATATAAATTATCTCTTGTAATCCAATATGGAAGCAAGTAGGAATGAACAGTCCAAGAGGACTCTGGGGTCATATGCTAACCCCACTACTGCTTCATATGGGAGTAGTATCTGTAGACCCTCCATCGGAGTCAGTAGCTTTGAGTTGAACCTTCAGCTCATTATCATGGTACAGCCAAGTTGCCAGTATTCCGATCTTCCACAGGAAGAACCTACAGAGTTTCTGGCACAGTTTTTACAAATTGCTGACACAGTACATGATAAGGAAGTAGATCAGGATGTCTACAGATTATTACTGTTTCCATTTGCTGTAAAAGATCAAGCTAAGAGGTGGTTAAATAACCAGCCTAAGAACA
>NC_029778.3:56891201-56893514 GCF_000817695.3 Arachis duranensis
GAAATTTGGAAGCTCACTGGCGTGAAAAAGCCAGTAAGAAACACTTTGGGCGTTGAACGCCCAAAAGAAGCTCCCACTGGGCGTTCAACGCCAGTAAGGGTAGCCATATGGGCGTTAAACGCCAGAAAGGAGCATCTTCTGGGCGTTAAACGCCAGAAAGATGCACCTTCTGGGCGTTTAACGCCAGTCTGCTAACATCCTGGGCGTTCAGAAAAACGCCCAGTGACAAAGGACTTCCTGGCGTTTAATGCCAGAAAGATGCATCATCTGGGCGTTGAACGCCCAGGAGAAGCAACATTTGGGCGTTAAACGCCCAAACCATGCAACAGTTGGGCGTTTAACGCCAGGATGGTGGGAAGGAGGTAAAATTCGTTTTTCTTCACATTTTTTCTAACTTTTTATGTTTAAATTCATGATTTCTTGCATAAACATATTTCAAATTATCACTTTCAATTCCAAAAGTTTATCCTAATTTCTAAAATCCAATGATTGCAAATGTTTTAGATTTATCTTAACCCAAAAGAACAAATGGCTTTCCAATTCAATCCATCATCTTTTCAAATTTGTTTTCAACACATCAATTATCTTTTAAAATCTTTTTCAAAATTAAATTTCAAATCTATCTTTTAAATTATAATTCATATCTTTTTCTTTTCAAAATTATATCTTTTTCTAATCATATCTTTTAAAATCATATCTTCTATTTTATCTCTTTCTTATTTTTTTCGAACATTACCCACCCCCCTCCCTATATATTGTGTTCGGCGTTCTTATTTTTTTTCAAATTTCCGACCCCCCTCCCTATATATTGTGTTCGGCGCACCCCTCACCATCACCATTCCACAATTGCTCTCCTTCTATCCCTCTTCTTTCTTCTCTTTTGCTTGAGGACAAGCAAAGCTCTAACTTTGGTGTGTTTTATCCGTGATCACAAAAACATACCCACTAAAGATCATGGCTCCTAAAGGAAAACAACCCAACCCAAGAGGCAAGAAAGAAAGCACTCCAAAGCCACTTTGGAATCAAGGGAAGTTCTTAACTAAAGAACATTCAGACCATTACTACAAGATAATGAGTCACAGATCAGTGATCCCGGAAGTCAGATTTGATCTGAAAGAAGATGAATATCCGGAGATCCAAGAGCAAATTCGAAACAGGAATTGGGAAATTCTGGCCAATCCTGAAACGAAAGTGGGAAGGAACATGGTTCAGGAGTTCTATGCTAATCTATGGCAGACAGACAAGCAAAGAATAATTGGAGCTGCTCTCTATGGCCATCGGACCTTAGTCAGAGGAAAGATTGTTCATACCCATCCTGACAAAATCAGGGATATCTTTAAGCTCCCTCAACTGAAAGATGACCCAGACTCCTTTAATAGGAGAATGATGAGGGTCAATAAAGGATTGGACAAGGTTCTGGAGGACATATGCATCCCTGGAGCCAAGTGGACTACCAGCACTACTGGCATCCCAGTTCAACTCAAAAGGGAAGATCTGAAACCAGTAGCCAGAGGTTGGCTGGATTTTGTAGGGCGTTCCATATTGCCCACCAGCAACCGTTCTGAGGTTACTATTAAAAGAGCAGTAATGATTCACTGCATCATGTTGGGAAAAGAAGTGGAAGTCCATCAGCTGATCTCCTGTGAGCTATATAAGATAGCAAACAGGAATTCTAAGGACGCCAAATTGGCTTATCCAAGCCTAGTTTCTATGCTTTGCAAAGATGCTGGAGTAAAGATGGGAATAACTGAATATATCCCAATTGAAAAGCCCATTACTGGAACATCAATGATCAGGCAACAGCAACAAGAGGATCCTGCCAGAAGGAAAGCACAAGAAGCCCTCCCAGAACTGCCCCAATTCGAATATTGGGAGCAGCTTGAGGCCTCTATTTCCAGATTGCAAGAAGCTATGGATCAAATAAAGGAAGAACAGAATAATCAAAGTAGCATGCTTTGCAAACTGCTCAACTCTGCTCTGGTACGTTATGGAGTTAACCACAAGGTAGCTACTCCATATCACCCACAAACTAATGGGCAAGCTGAAGTCTTAAATAGAGAACTCAAAAGAATCCTGGAACGGACTGTAATTAACCGTAGAAAGGACTGGGCAAGAAGCTTGGATGATGCTCTGTGGGCATACAGAACAGCATTTAAGACTCCTATAGGGACCTCTCCATACCAGCTTGTGTATGGAAAGGCATGTCACTTGCCAGTGGAACTGGAGCACAAGGCCTACTGGGCAACCAGATTCCTAAACCTTGATGCCAGGTTAGCTGGAGAAAAACGATTGCTCCAGTTAAATGAGCTAGAG
>NC_029778.3:56898143-56956824 GCF_000817695.3 Arachis duranensis
ATTTTCTGGCTGAAATTGAGGGAGCTGAGCAAAAATCTGAGTTAGGCTGAAAAAGGACTGCTGATGCTGTTGGATCTTGACCTCCCTGCACTCGAAATGGATTTTCTGGAGCTACAGGAGTCCCATTGGCACGCTCTCAACGGCGTTGGAAAGTAGACATCCAGGGTCTCGATGATTTAATACAATTCCTTTGTTTTCCATTCAAGTACGCTTGTTCTTATCTAAGATGTTTATTCGCGCTTAATTATGGAGAAGGTGATGATCCGTGACACTCATCACCTTCCTCAATCCATGAACGTGTGCCTGACAACCACCTCCGTTCTACATCAGACTGAATGAATATCTCTTAGATTCCCCAACAGAATCTTCGTGGTATAAGCTAGATAGATGGCGGCATTCATGAGAATCCGGAAAGTCTAAACCTTGTCTGTGGTATTTCGAGTAGGATTCCGGGATTGAATGACTGTGACGTGCTTCAAACTCCTGAGGGCTGGGCGTTAGTGACAGACGCAAAAGAATCAATGGATTCTATTCCAACCTGATTGAGAACCGACAGATGATTAGCCGTGCTGTGACAGAGCATAGGAACGTTTTCACTGAGAGGATGGGAAGTAGCCATTGACAACGGTGACACCCTACATAGAGCTTGCCATGGAAGGAACCTTGCGTGTGAGAAGAGGATTTCAAGGAGAAGTAGAAATTCAAAGGACAAAGCATCTCCAAAACTCCAACATGTTTCTCATTACTGCACAACAAGTAACTCTATTATTTTAACTTACAATTTTAAGTAGTTTGTAGTTTGGCTTTTTACAAATAAATCCAATTAACTTCTTTAGCCTCCTGACTAAGATTAATAAAATAACATTGATTGCTTCAAGCCAATAATCTCCGTGGGATCGACCCTTACTCACGTAAGGTATTACTTGGACGACCCAGTGCACTTGCTGGTTAGTTGTGCGAATCACAAATTCGTGCACCAATTAGCATCATTGATTAGCTTTCTCCTCATGTGTTTATTGATGTTGGTGGGTAGCTCTCCAATGGCCTTGAAATTGGCTATATCTGCAAACCAGGGGATTTCTTAGATCATCATCAACTGCTCTTCAGGAAAGCTCTCATTCACTGCAAGGTTGTGTGCTTCATCTTCTTCTAGTGGGATTCTTGATAGGTGGTCGGCCACCTTGTTCTCTGCTTCGCTTCTATCCTTAATCTCAATGTTAAACTCCTGGAGTAGCAAGATCCACCTTATCAATCTAGGTTTGGATTCTTGCTTGGTCAACAAGTACTTAAGAACTGCATGGTCAGTAAACATAATGACTTTAGAACCAATGAGATATGATCTAAACTTATTAAATGCAAAGACTATAGCAAGGAGTTCCTTCTCTATAGTGGTGTAGTTTCTTTGATTTTCATTAAGAACTTTGCTAGCATAGTATATGACATGCACTAGCTTATCTCTCCTTTGTCCTAAAATAGCACCCACAGTAAAATCTGATGCATCACACATCAATTTAAAGGGCAAATTCCAGCTAGGTGGTGCTATAATAGGTGCAGAGAAAAGTCTGTTTTTAAGCTCATCAAAGGCTTGCATGCATTCTCTATCAAAGATAAAAGGTACATTAGAGACAAGCAAGTTACTTAGAGGTTTGGCAATCTTTGAAAAATTTCTAATAAACCTTTTATAAAATCTAGCATGCCCCAAGAAAGTTCTAATTGCTTTGACATTGCAAGGTGGAGGTAACTTGTCAATTACTTCCACCTTAGCCTTGTCCACCTCTATGCCTCTTTTGAAGATCTTGTGACCAAGAACCACCCCTTCAGTGACCACGAAATGGCACTTTTCCCAGTTTAAAACTAGGTTGGTTTCTTGACATCTTTTTAGCACCAAGGCAAGGTGGTGCAAGCACTTAGAAATTGAATCATCAAATACAGAAAAGTCATCCATAAACACTTCAATAAACCTTTCAATCATGTCAGAGAATATGGAGAGCATGCACTTTTGGAATGTGGCAGGTGCATTGCACAATCCAAAGGGCATTCTCCTATATGAAAAGACACCATAATGACAAGTAAAGGAAGTCTTCTCTTGGTCTTTGGGGTCTACTACAATCTGATTGTAGCCTGAGTATCCATCCAAGAAAAAGTAATATTCATGTTCGACAAGCTGATGACAAGTCATCTTAGGCTAGTTTCACAAGCCTTTTTCATTAGTTTTTACTTGGTTTTCATGCATTATTAGGCAATAAGTAAGTATTTGGATGAAAATTCATGCTTGTCTTGATTCAATCAAACATTGTAAATTTTGTGCATTTTCATGAGATTTATGCCATAATTACTTGTGTGCTAAGAATGAGGCAAATTTTTGTGACTATAGCAAAGCTTTGATGTATTTGTTTAGTTGATGATAGGTGGAAAGGAAGCTAAGAAAAGGGAAGGCAAAGAGACAAAAAGAAGGCCATGAAAAAAGGCAAAGGGAAGCAATGTTGGAGCCAAAGTTGGTGCTCCAACGTTGCTGGGAACGTTGCTCCCCACAACCTGAAGGAGTATACTTCCAACAAGAATAACTTGAGCTACAGAGCTCTAAATGAGGTGATTTTAAAAACATTGGAAAGTAGGAATCGAGAGTTTTCCAAGCATATATGGCACTACATGGTGGACACAAATATTGAGGGAGAAAACTACCCAGAAAAGTGCATAAACAAACATGTTACCAACCTGTAGTAAGGCCAGCTGACCTCTGCACCTTCGATGGAGTATAACTCGAGCTGTAGAGCTCCAAATGATGTGCTTCCAATGACATTGGAAAGTAGACATTTAGGACTTTCTAACAATATATAATAGTATGAGGGTGAACAACACGTTTGAGCTTCCGAATCTGGCAATGTTCCCAATGTTGGCGCAAACATTGGAGGTCCAACGTTGCACTTCGACGCCAGTGACCCTGTCCCTTCAAAGGAGCATAACTTGAGTTGCAAATGTCCAATTGAAGTGATTCCCATTGGGTTGTTAAGCTGACATTCATATCTTTCCAACCATATATAATAGTCTATAGTGGACATGAAATTTACAACATTAACGAGAGGACAAAGTAACATCCCAAGGCTTGATGTGCAACATTCAGTTTCGAATTTGAAAATTTAGGATCCACGTGCACGCGTCAGTGACGCGCACGCGTGGATGTGCGAACGTTGGAGGTTTAACGTTGCCTCAAACGCTGCCTCCAACGTCCATGATAAAATTTCAGAAATGGGAGTTAGGAATTTTGCATCGACACGTACGCATCAATGATGCGTACGCGTAAACATACTTTTTCAACCCAACCACGCGCACGCGTACGGCACGTGCACACGTGAAATGGCAAATTTGACCAGCGGAATAGGATTCCAGCGGTTCGTTAAGCTCGCCTATTAGGGGGTGGTTATCTGATTTTGCAGCAGTTCTCAAGAACCGCTGGCACAACCGCCACAAAACCCAGAAATAGCGTGGCAATGTTTAGAGTCGGTTTAAAACCGCCGTGATTTGCCCAACAATGATCCACACAAAATGCTCGGCAGTTTGAAACCGCTGCTGTTTAATGGCCACGGTTTTGTTCAAATGTAATGACCGGCGGTTTGAAAATGCTGCTGTTTAACGGCCACTGTTTTCAAATAAAACTGGCGTTATCTCCTAACCTGATTTTTCAAATTTCTAACGGCTATGTCGCAACCGACGCTATTTTCCGGTTAAATGGCCGCAAAAATACTGTATTGTACACTGGCAATCAATGCTCTTTTTTATTTTAATGTACAATTTTTTTTGTTTTTTTTTGTTTTTGAATCCTTCTTAATATGCAAGGTAAACGACAATAGCAAAACCATTAATTTAATTGATATAATTATCTGAATATCAATAAAGTGTACTCCTTACTAAGAGTTGCACAATCAACACCAAAAAAGTGTATATCTAAAAGAAAAAAAGGTTCCACTATCCTAAGATCTACTTTCTATTCTAACCCTCCAACACACTCATCCATGCGGCGACGTCTGATGGTAGCTTCCCACCTTGCCCTTGAAGTAGACATATCAAAGCACTCTCCATTGCCTATATCCTGACCTTCCCAGCTGCTACTTCATCCTCCACTGTTTGTCTTTTTATCTTCTCGGCTGCTACTCCATCCTCCACTGCCTGTCTTTTAGTCTTCTCAGCTGCTACTTCATCCTCCACTATCTTTATTTTCAATTTCTCTGCTGCCAACTCTGCTTGTAGTTCAAGTAGCACCCTTTGGGTCTCTTCCCTTTCAAAACCATTGCTCGGCTGATGGAAATTCATACCGAAGATTTGACTAGAAGTGGGCCCCAACCCCATGCCACGCACCCTACCTGGGTGTTCCTTTTCGAGAGCTTGAGCAAGCGAATCATTTTGAGATAACAGTCTAGAAGATTCATCATGTTACTCAATAGCCTCAATTCTTTCCTACACACATATATAAGCAATTATAAGCATTTATTAGTTAGTCGCTAACTGCATAGACTTCCAATAAAATTTAAAAAACTAAAACATAGGAGAAACTACTTCCCAATTCTCAATACATTACTTACTCCAATAGTCCAAGCTGCATCATAGACATACGAGTCATTAGCTCTTTTGTGCGTTAAGAGATACAACTCTCCTCTACTAACTCTCTTCCCTTGTCGTTCTGACTGTACTAATAATGATGACAAAGTGAATAAGTAGAGGAAGAGATAGTCCAAAAACATTCTCAAAAATAGATTACCTTTTCTTCTCCGAACCTTGCCAAGCTTTTCGATCCGCCAGTGTGGGTGTAAAGCTGCTTTGATCGATTCTCAGCATTTTTCTTACACTTATCCTGTCATGCCATCAAATAAAGAGTTACTAGACACTAGTTCTGACTAACTCAATGTGACATAAATAGACTTTTTCTACTATGAAACAAAACTATATTACATGTGTCTCTTCGCTATTGCGATAATCGAGAAACCATCTCCAATGGTCCGTAGTAATTCTATCTGGGCGGTTTTCAATATTTTCTTCAAGTGAAAGTTCTGAGTCATAGCAGTGATGGTATAATCTATTCCTCGTTTCCTTCCAAGCCCTTCCTAGCATTTTGAATATTATACGCTTGACAATTCCTCTACTATCTTCTTCAAAATGGAACATTTCCTGCAATATTAATATTAAGTTATCAGTAGTGTTCAAATTATGAGTCTGGAATGGTACGAAAAAAATAACATTTTACATTTACACATTCATTATAGACCTTGTCCTTAGTGCGAACCTTTCTCCAGTCCTTCTCGCAGATTGGAAATTTGGTGTAGTCAGATCCTAGCAATCCCATAACGCCGCTCAGTAGACCTGCTTCATCCCTAACTGGTTGCAGTGCACTGTTAAACTTGAGTACGATCTTTCTTCCGTTAGGTGGCTTCATAGCTTCCTTCACACTCAGTTTGACCTGTTTGATTGTGCCATCGGGTTCTGTAAAACATATTTATTCTATGTTAGTTACCATTGGAGCCAAGCTGCGATGACATCATAGGAAAATAGCTGAATGAAAAATAGAATTAAATAAATTCTTTTATTCCAATTGTTTTAACATCCCAAAATTCAGTGGTCTTGCGTCTCTTGCGCTTCTAAGCATCCGATGCAGCAAACAGGTTATCAACATGTTGGTCAAGAGAATCTACCTCATCTGTCTATGGGTATAAGTCTTTGGCGTCCGACTCCGAGTTTTGAACATCATTCGTGCAAGCCTGTGGAGCAGGCAGTGGTTCACTGTGGGGCGGATGAAAGGGGCGTAAAGACGATGATGCGGGGGAACTACTGTCACTAGGCAGCGAAATTCGGCAGTCCGCTCTCTGTGAAGTTAAAGCCGCATGAAATCCTACTTGAGGCTGCTGACATGCTGTGTCTACATGGGTTTCTTCGTAAAACGACCTACCTGGGGTATCTTTCCTAACTGCATTCAGATTAAAACGAAGTAATAATAATTAATATATAGATAATAATATTTATTAACATGCAAAAAGGACACTGACATACCCCAGTTACTATTAATTAAACTCGGGTATTTATGACATATTGATACTAAATAATTTATAATATCAGACCAAAGACCGCGGTTAAGGATGATAATAGACAATTTAATAAGAATTATGAAATACACTAACAACTAAAGGTATTAATAAGTAATGATAGTTATGGTAAATTAATATCATGTGATACTAAGCTTACTTGGTATATAGAAATTATGCCCAAATTTGTGGTCTAAAATACACTACCAACTCGTTCCTATTGCATTTCTATATATCATCATATAGATCATTATATTAATGGTAGGATATAGCGTGTCATCACCACACAACACACATACATATAAACTATGATAAGAATAATATATAGCGTGTGCAATTCACAATTCAATAATTCATTCCAAGCTCATATATGAATTAGGAGAGTACATGAGTACATGAGTTGAGAGACTCTATTAACAAAGTAATCAAAGTTGGGTATAAAAAGGTTAACTATTAATGTATTCACAATTTCTCTATAATGCCTAGAATCATCATAATATTCTACACTATTGGAAGTTAATTTTAGGCTTGAGACTTAGAAGTAGCATGTTTAACAATAAGAAAAATATCATGTTTAGTTATAATAAAATTAAGTTCGATAAAAGTTGCAATCAATGTGTTGAACCAAGTTTTTGGAGCTTGTTACATTTGTAGGCCTCAGTACTAGAATATAAATTTGGATAAACAAATATGAATTTTTATGGATAATCAATTTAATCAAAGATTAGGAGAGTACATGAGTTGAGAGACTCTATTAACAAAGAAATCAAATTTGGGTATAAAAAGGTTGACCATTGGGTATAATTCATTCCAAGCTCATATATAAGTTAGGAGAGTACATGAGTATATGAGTTGAGAGACTCTATTAACAAATAAATCAAAGTTGGGTATAAAATGGTTAACCATTGATGTATTCACAATTTCTCTATAATGCCTAGAATCATCATAATATTCTGCACTATTGGAAGTTAATTTTAGGCTTGAGACTTAGGAGTAGCATGTTTAACAATTAGAAAAATATCATGTTTAGTTATAATAAAATTAAGTTCGATAAAAGTTGCAATCAATGTGTTAAACCAAGTTCTTGGAGTTTGTTACATTTGCAGGCCTGCTATAAATTTGGATAATCAAACATGAAATTTTATGGATAATCAATTTAATCAAAGATTTGATAAGATTGCTAAGGGGTTCCATCAAGTCTAATGACTTGTTGGTTGCTAATTATGACAAGTTATACTACTGTCAAGGAAGGGACCCTTACATACTAATTAGGGTAATCCATAGCTGTGATATTGGAGAGTTGAAAGTTGACTACTAAATGCAAACTAAACGTATTGGATCTATCTTACCTTATTTCTATGTTAACAACGTCACAAGTCATTGCAAAATTTGGACTATGAAAATTGATTGCAAGAAATTTCTATGACTTGGGTGATTTTTCCGCATGAAAAATAAGTGAAAGGCTCCTAAAAGAAGTGGAAGGCTCCTATATGGTAAGTGGGGAGTCGGAGACTTGAGAATCGTGATAATGGGTTTAGCATTAATAGCATTGAATAAGATGGATGCTGTGAATATTGAAGGGAGGAACTAGGATTAAGGGTGCTTACCTGCAGCGGGATGACTAGATTAAGGGTGAAAAAAGAACCACCGAGGATTGGGCAGTGAGAGAAGGGGCTCCAAGATGCTGGCTCGCCGCAGAGACAGACGTGGAGGAGAGGAACTAGGACGAAGCAAGCTTCCTAGTGGTTCGACAATATGAATGCCATAGTATTAGGGAAAAAATAAGGATTTATGGTAGTGGCGGTTGCTTCTCTGATTTGAAATTTAAGTTTTTTTTGTTATTTTTTTAAAAGTATTATTAGTTATTAATAAAAAAATTACAAAAAAAATAAATACTTAACGAATATATTATTTTGTTAAGCATATATTATTTTGTAATTTTTTTAAGAATATTATTGGTTGTTAAGACAAAAAAAATTATAAAAAAATATATACTTAACGAAAAATTACCAATTTATATATATAACAATATCTTATTTTTATAATCATGGTTACCAAAATCTGAATCAAAATTCAATCTCTAAAATTCATTTTTAAAATATATATATTTACTGTTGGGTATTGTTGTATTCTTAATTTACTTGAAAGTAAATTTAAATAAAAAAATAAAAATTTTTTCTAATTAATATTATAATGTTATTACTAATATATAGATCATAATACTACTTATAATAATAATAACAATAATAATCATAATAATAACAATTATTGTAACGGTGATACTAATATTTTTTACAGTTATAATATAATACTATTCACTAATTATAAATTAATATGAGTGCATTAATTTGGTTTAAAATAAATTAGTAAATTATTTGGATAAATTAAACTATTTCGCATTTTAGGTTATGATTGTAGTGTGTAACTATAGATCTTAATTAATCAATTCATGCCTATTAATTAATTCATGTTATTTTGCCAATATAATAGTCATGATTACAGAATGTAGTTCATTAAGCAGTTTCACCACCTGGGTTTATACATTTATATTTGTTTTACTTTAAAAACGTGTATATATATATATATATGAAAAATCGATAATATAAAAGTCTTGAATTTGTGCGAACCATTAATCAAACAAGTCACAATGTAAATTAATTCAAGAGATATATACTAATTTGAGATTAATCTCTTCTAAATTCATTGCTACTTCATCAAATTCAACATCCAAAGGAAAAAACACAAACAATCACTTTGTTCAATTCAGTCCCAATATTTCATAAGATAAGTCAGACTAAAAATAAAAAGTTGAGTCATCAGATATCATTCTCCTCTGGAGTTTTATTGAGGTCAAAGGTAAGATGGAAGGTTGGTGTCCTTTAAAGACAACCTCATCAAAACTATCTGGCACAATGTCCTCTTCGAGCATTGAATCCTGAACTATTTCGCCTGTCTCTTCCGGAACTTCTTGAGTCCTTTCCCGAGCCAAACCTGACGGATACACCATAGGCAATCAAGTTATTAGAATTTACAAATTTTACAATAACCAAGCATGATTAAGCTCCATATTATAAACTGCTGGTTTGGCTTATGTTCCTAAAGTTTTGTAAGACCTCTTTTTATAAGAGTGAATTCCTTCCGAGACACAATTTCAAGTTCAACATTCAGATTATTCTTATAGCGTGCCTGCACAAATTTAACGAGGTTCCAGCTGAAAATGTGCAATAATTGGTAGCTAGAAGTCATCAGCAACACTAATCAAAGGCACTTTCTAGGTACTTCACAACATTTAATGCTTCACGTCAACTTAAGAACATGCCAAATGAATATCATGGTATCTTAGTAACTAATAAAGTACCATTCAGACACAATTATTTTCAGAACCAACCAGATCAAACAGAAGTATAAATCAGGTATAGGTGTTCTAATCTAACTACAAATGAACATGCTAAGGACAATGAAATGAAATCTGGAAGGGGAATATAAGAAAGAAGAAAAAAAAGTACAAGATACAATAAGCATTAATAAAGTATGAAGTCATCCTGAATCTGATTGATAAAACAATAGTTCAAAATAAATTCCAAGAAAGATATCAAAATCATTCGATCACACAAAGTGCTAAACAGAAGAAAGGTTACAGGGGGTGATTTTTTTGAGAGTATAAATAAGCTAATCTTAAATGTGTGAATAAATTAGAAATTTGTCTTGATGATTTTAGAATATGAAAATTTACTAATATATCTCCTACTTCAGCAAGTAAATTGTAAAATAAAATATGTATCCTTTCTAAAGCCTGATGCCAAGTACATTCTATACCATACTCCACTTGTTCAATAGATACACAAATGACACTGTGCAAAATAAAGTATCAAATGGACATTTAAGTTAAAAAGTATGCAATGCAAATGAAGTAATAACAGGTGCCAGCTGGCAAAGTAAAATTCCGTTCTTGGTTTTCAACTTTCTTCCTCCAAACAATCTCCTTAGGAAGTAAAAAGAATAAAAAATGAACAAACTAAGAGGAAAAGGGAACGACTTGAGGTATACTAAATTAAATTGCTATGATCCTGACAAGTTTAAATAATAATTTACTATAACATGCTCTCGTGCCTGCTCAGAATTGAGAGTAAATTATTCAACATTTACTCTAGGAACATGGATATATGTATTTACTTTCCCATTCAGTACCTCATTTCACAAAATAAAGGTCAGCAACCGGCCATATCACCATTGAGTTAAACAATTATACCCAACTAGATGGCTAAACAAATCACAAAAAATCCAAACTTTACCTGCACCTCCTCCAGTATTTGTTGCGAAAGAAACAGGTTCGTGCTAGTGACGAACCCGAAGCCGAATTTCTTGTGGTACTTTGTTGCAAATTGAAGCAATCCCTGCAGGTTGAAATAAAACATCTGGATTGACTATGGCAGGTTAAAATATAGCCAAACAGCCTTTTTACGAGCAGACATATGACAACGTACTGTCCTAATATCTCCATGTGCAATGGTAGTAGCATCACCTATGTGCCTGTGTGCTGAGAATGTATCCATCCATGACTGAATTGGCAACGTGTTAAACCATAGGTCTCTTGCGAATGATGTTGCATGCTCCATCGAAGAGAACAGGGAGGCCTCAACCATCACCTTGCAAAACAAGATGCTAGAGGCACAAAGAAAGAGGTCCCTCTCTTCCAATTTCCCTGGTAACTCCGATCATGTCAATCAATATATAACATCAAAAACAATCTACTAACAAGTTACTAAATTAAATAACTTGAGGATAAAATATGTTAATAAAATCACATTCTCCAGGTGGATTAATTGTAAATAATGAGCAATATGCATCAAGTGTTTCCATGTTCTAAAAATCTAATATATGCTAGTTGCTAATTAATAATTATCCAAGTTTATAACCCTTAATAGTCCTATACATAGGCAGCCTCTTCGCAATTATCGACGGCATCAGTGGTTGGTTCCTCTAAATCGTCGTCTTGTCTCAATGACAAACCTTTGACGTCAAACTCAGCTAACCCAGTCGGAATCGGTTGGGGAGAAAGTTCAAACTGACACTGTCCTATGTCTTCACCCATTTCAAACATGTCCCTTGGATTCACATAGACTACCACACTCCATTCTTTATCAGCGTCATCCTCCACATAGTATACAAGGCGAGCCTCGGATGCAAGAATGTACGGTTCGTCATCTTCTCGATCATCGGTATATGAATTGGATGATAGAAGTTAACCACTGTGTGTCCCAAAGAGTCTTGTTTTATGCATCTGCCAGAGGTGATATTTGCCCAGATACATCTAAACAAGACGAGCGTGAATTGACCGGTGTAATTTAAGTCAATAATGTCCACTAATTTTTTGTAATACGAGATGCTACCAACAGCAACATTAGTGTCGCGCTTGCTTGCATAACTCCTAGTGTCAAAAGTGACATACACCCCACTATTTTGGGTTTTCAACCCTTCTTCTCTCGAGAGGGTTCTGAACTTAAATTCATTTACGTTGTAAGATGTATAGCAGCTAACTTGAACATTGGGGCCACATGCAAGTCACTGCAATTCGTTCGGGTGCATGATGCTTCCCAATGGAACCTGGCAGTGAACAAATTACATGTTTCATTATATTAGGATACGAACAATATGACACCATTTGAATATGTAAATGAATTTATGATAGCAGGATTCACCAGACGCTTGAACCAATCGAAAAATTTTCTATGCACAACACTGTCTATGTGAGACTTAGACCTTGTCCTACTTCGTAACTTTCTCTTTGTAATAACCCTAAACTCACTAGAAACATCACAAAAATTTCATGTTATGTTCTCCAACTATAGTAGATCATACGAAGTCGATACTTTCAAATGCACTTACTCTATAAATTTTTCCACGGCCAGGCAATTGACCAATACGTGACGGTGAGATTGGAATTTTTCAGTTGGTGTAAGGGTGTAAAAAGAAGCAGCCCCGACAGCCTTTCCAACCTCAGGGAACATGGTTGCACTCTTATCAGACATAAGTTCACGTGGTCGATCATCAACACGCATTGGCCGATTAATCCTACTCTCGACATTATCTAGGTACTTTGAAAACAGAATACGAGAATCTCCTCAGATAAGTATCCCTCTGCAATTGAGCCCTCTGGTTGTGATCTGTTACGCACGTACTGCTTGAGATGGCATAGGTACCTTTGGGAATATAACACGTGTCATAAGCACTGACTAAAAGCAAAATAAAAATTTTGTTTGATAATTACCGTTCGATTGGGTACATCCACCGATAATACACTAGGCCACCGAGACGCACCTCCTCGACCAGATGCACTGTCAAGTGAACCATGACTGTGAAGAAAGAAGGAGGAAAAATCATCTCCATGCAACATAGAGTATGAACCACGTGATCCTGAAGGAGAGGAAGCTGTTTAGGGTCTATGGATTTGCTGCATAATCGGCGAAAAAATGATGACAAATCCGCCAGGACAGAAGACACCGGGGCAGGAAATGCATTCCTTAGCGCGATTGGAAATAGATATTCCATTAGAATGTGACAGTCGTGGCTTTTCAGGCCTAACAACGTGCGCTGTCGTAAGTCCACACAACGGGAAATGTTGCTAGAATATCCATCTGGAAAGACCACGTTCTTGATAGTCCTTAGAAAGAGCTCCTTTTGTGGATTGGTTATAGTAAAGATGGCGGATGGGTACTTTCCATCTTCCCGTGGTTACAAATCATGCTTGATTCCCATCGACTGGAGGTCTCTTCGAGCTTTAATGTGGTCTTTAGACTTACTTTCTTGTTCATTATAGTGAAAACTATGTTGTCGCACACATTCTTCTCTATGTGCATGACATCAAGGTTGTGATGCAATCCATTGTTCTCCCAAAATATGGCAGCCCAAAGAATATAATCCTCTTCTTCCAAGGAGTCTCGTCTTGCACGGCAGTTTGCTGTCCGCGTGTCCTTTTTCCCGTAACCGATTGCACCTTGCCAAGTTGGACATGCACACCCTCTAACTACCGGACAATGTACCTACCAGAGACTTTGATAGGTGGATCTCTATCCTCTATCTTTCCATCAAAGGAGTACCGGTCTTTTCTATATTTGTGGTCATGATTCAGAAAGCGACAATGACCCATGAAATACCATTTCTGGCTGTGTGTGAGCCGGTTACTTTCAGCATCCAAATTGCACGCAGGATAGGCTCTCCCACTGTATGTGTTCCACCCAGATAAGTTGCCCAAGCCTGGAAAGTCACTGATTGTCCACATCAACGCAACATACATCTTGAAGGTTTTTTTCTCGACTGCATCATAAGTTTCAACACCAACCCATAAATGCTTCAACTCAGTGATCAACAGCTCTAGGTACACATCTATGTCATTTCTAGGCATTTTAGGACCAGCAATAATCATAGAGAGGATAAATTAAGTGGGTTTTAGGAAAATCCAGGGGGGCATGTTATACGGGATAAGAACTACGGGCTAAATTGAGTACTTCGAGCTCATGTTCCCAAAAGGGTTAAAGCCATCGCTAGCTAATGCTAGGCGAACACTGCGCGGATCACCAGAGAAGTCGGGATATCGTATGTCAAATGACTTCCATGCCTCGGCGTCCCTTGGATGCCTATACATACCATCAGAGTTAGGACCACTCTTATGCCACAGCATGTCAACGGCTATCTTACTAGACATATATAACCTCTGCAACCGTGGAATAAGGGGGAAGTAACAAAGAATCTTCGCCGCTTGTGGTTTGCCGTTCTTCTTAACAACCATCTTGATCCTCACCCTAGAGTTCTTCTTAGTCTTATGCTTCCATCTCGATGTCCCACAATGCTTGCATTTGGTCAGCTCTTGGTCGTCGCCCTGGTATAGCATGCAGTCATTTGGACATGCATCTATTTTCTTGTACGCAAGACCGAGTTTTCTTATGACTTTCTTGGCATCGTGTACAGTGGATGGAATTTGGGCTTGCTCAAAGGCGTCTGCGAGCAACTCTAATATCATTCCGAAGGCCTTATCACTCACTACGCACATGGACTTTATGTGATAGAGCCTCACCAAGAAAGACAACTTAGAGAACTTTGAACATCCTGGGTATAACTTCTGCTCCCCATCTTCGAGTAGGTCATGAAAGTTGCGGGTCTCTCGACTAAGTTCGTTGTATAAGTAAGGCAACTCATCCACAACGCCGCCATCATGTTCATTCTCTGAGTCTTCTTCGTGGCCGGGAAGTCCTGAGAAGTTGAATGCCTCGTGGACCATATCAAGCATCGGGGCGTTGAAATTTTGTTTAGATTGATTTTCTTGTCCGTCACAAGAGCTCTCGACCCTGCGTCTCTCACTGTGATAGATCCAAAATGTGTAACTAGACGGGAAAGGGTTTATCACCAAATGATCAAACGCATCCTCTCTATTTTCTAAGAGGTGGAACCCACACTTCGGACATGGACAACGTATCATCCCATCAGTGTTGCATTGGCAAATGCAAAATCTAAGAATCTGGTCAAACTGTTCCTATATTCTGCACCAACTTGCGACTTTGAAATCCAACTCTTATCAATATCTAGTTTAATGAAAAAATAGAATGACGACACATAATAAAACAAAGTCAGACCACGAGAAAAAAGTAAATAATTAACACTTGATATAGAACGGGAGAATAACTCTTAAACCGAATAATAAAACACACATTTACTAGCATCCAGGATAATACACAGCTAACAGAAAAATGTGAGAAATTCGCTTACTCATTGAATAATTCTGCACTTTCAAAAAAAATTATTGGAAAAAAGAAACTCTGGATCCAATGCCAAATATCTGAAATGGAAAATAAAATTCCTTCCTTAAAAAAGAAAAAGAAAAAGAGGTATATTATATTAATCTGAGAAATAATAAAATGATAAATTAATATAGTATTACAATATAATGTATGGGTTGGCGAACTAACCAATATAGAAATGGAGATGGGTAAATCAAAATGGTAAAAGCGATAACATGGAGAATAGTTTTATGCTTGGAAACACCCAAACTGAAAGTATCAAAATCTATAGTAGAAATATGACCAATATAAAGGAGAAGCTGAACAACACATCCCGTATTTATCCACAGTCATATGCGTATAGGTGGGTTATTCTTACTCTTCTACTTTCACATCAATAATTTGATGATACGTGGCTTAATAAGTAATTATCCGCTGGTTCCTAACCCAAATGTCTTCGTGTTTCACAATTGAAAAAACATAGCCGTGTCAAAGCACGTAAATAACTTGATAACTAATTGGAACATGATAATTGAGTTTAGGGGGTGTTCAAGTTCAATTGACCTTTTTATGTTTAATATTTAATTCTTAAAGAATCAGTTTGAAGTTCTTATATATTAAAATTGCGGAACTAAAATTATATGAAATCTAACTGACCCATTAATTATATCAAATAAGAACACAAGATATATAATAAAATAAATGAAGACTTCATTTGAGTATGGAATACATAGGATTGACTCATTATTTTGTACATCTTGTGAGGTTGTAATTATCTTCAACTAAGTTCTAAGCTATTAACTATATATTATTCAAGAATTTCATAACCAATAATTGCTTTCATTCTTTCATTCTTTCAAGCATTTGCTGGTATAGTTCTTAAAAAATTCACATTAAAAGTAGTTAGCAAAGCAGAACTATAAGCCATCTTTGTTAACAGGACAAGATTAATTATTTGGATTCAATGTACCTCCAGAACCAGATATTGAAGTATTTTAAATTCATCACTATTTTAAAGTTTGATAGACTTATAATGTATATGCATTTCTTATATAGTTTTAGATGCAGCCTGATGATGAAATATAATGTATAAAAAGTTCTGAAATGTTTTAACTTTTAACCCACCTGAATAGAACAAGTGTAAGATGAAGGAAGCTTTGATTCTGGAGTAGGAGCTGTGAAGTTATGGGATAATATAGCTCCAAGGACTGTGATAAGTCTAAGTCAATGTTATCAAGCTGAAACAAGCAGAAATATGAAAATATTAATGTGTATGTGAACAGTGATATGATACATGTCACAGTCAACGCGCTAATAATTTATGCATAATTTTCAACCCCTTTAAATTGTAAGTACCTATGCTAAAGTCATATGGTCATCAAGCAATTCCATAATAACTGTAGTATCTATGAGAAGAATAATGAATTTATAGCTTAAGAAGGAAGAAGATTGTGTAAGGAGCACATTTTGTAGCATAAGAAAAGGGACTAGAGAAAAATTAAATAATGCATAGGAGGACAATCAATAATATTTAAAAAATGAACTTTAGGGAGAAAAAGAACTTAATTAAGTTTAAAAGTTCCATCAGAATAATATATTATATGGAAAATAATTATTCTTTTAGTGAGAAATATGATGCCTTGGTGTAACTGATCAAGACAAAGACTAAAATAATCTTGAAAAAGAATCAAGAGAAAAAGATAAGCTGACAATTCAGTTATATTAAGAGAAGCCAAGTTGTGAGCTTTTTTACCCAATGAACAAGTGTAATAATCTTAATCTTTGCCTCTTATTTCCAATGGCATAGAAAAACATTGATATACAAAAATTCTCTGAATATATATCACTTTCTATCAAACTTTGAAATAGTGATGAATTTAAATCCTAGTATAGAACATCTCAATCTCAGAAAAGATTAACAAGACAAGATTAATTATTTGGATTAATTATTTGGAACATGATAATTGAGTTTAACTAGATTCTAATTATTGAAGTATAAATCAACAAGAAAAAGAAGCAAGAAGCTCTAGTTCAACTTCAGGGTCAATTGACCTTTTCAATGTTAATATTTCAGAAACAAAAAAATGGCAGAAGTTCCTTCTGCGTTGTACATTGATTCTGCATCAACATTAAATCAAGTTCATAGAACAACATCAAAGGATAGAAGCCCCAAAGTCATTGAAAGAATATCACCTAGAAGTTCTGCTCCTAAGGTATCACTTTCTTTCAAATTAATAACACTGTTTCCTTAGCAATATGTTATGTCTCAGAACTTGGAACCTTTGCAACACAAAATCATACACAATTTTGCTTATGCAGTTTTATTATATTGTTAGACTAAGTTTTATTTGTGGTAGAAACTCATGTATAGTTGTGTCCATGTGAAGTTGACTGTTTAGACCGTTAGATAATTTGATATATTTAAAGACAACTGCACGCGAGTTTTCTTCATTTTTATTTGTGATGTTAGATATATATTAAATTGCCTTTTTAAGGAGAGTGGATAGAATAAGCTACCCTATCTACTGTTATAATAACCGGTTATTGATTCTATTTATGTGTAAACTCTAAAGGTTGATGGGATTATTGTATATGCAACAATTGTGATTGAAATTTGTTTACATATGTCAGAGACTCAATTGATTCTTTTGGTATTTTTTCATTGTATTCTATAATGTACAATTTTTCGTTATGATTTTGCTTTTGGTATTAGAGGAAAAGGCCAAGCAGAATACCTGAATTGGAATCTCAGGTTTCTCATCTGAGAGAGGATTTGAAGAAAGTGAGGGAGCAGCTAAGTTTATCTGAATCATGCAAGAAACAAGCTCAACAAGAAGCAAGGGGGAAGGCTGCCGATGATGACACCGGGACAATGGTTGGGGCGACCACGGATGACGTCACAACGGTGGTGGAAGGATACCGGCGATTGGCGCCTATGCTCTGCTAAGGTTCGCGCCAAAAGAGGGAAGGTTATTAGTGCCGAAGTGTATTGGTTGGGGTACTTTAATAAAACAAGCCCCTCCCCTAACCCTGTTATTAGACGCGGTTGGGACAAAAAGAGCAACCAATTTGGATCTATTGGAGGCAGATCATCAAAACGCATCAAGAACTGCAGCAGCTCACTCGAATAGCAGCGATCTGGAAAAGGACTGGTATTTTACCGCAGGTAAGAGCCGTGTCCCTTGTAGTGGTGCTTCCGTACGCGAGGATGTGGATTTAAGGAGCTGCGTGCGCAAGCGAGTGGCACGCGACACGAGCATTTATCACTGTCTAGAGGGCTCGCATACACAAACAATAGCCGCGTACGCGAGACTGTGCATGTGTATGCGGGATCCTGTTTTTAGCAAAATTGTATTTTGTGATTTTAACATGCTTTTGAACTTCTGAGCCTTTATTTTACTCTCTATGACGATCTTAGATTTGAGTTGCAATGATAGTTAAGAGGGTTTGACTTAGGAAGGTGAGGTAACTTGGAGATGTAGAAAGTTTTGAAGTGATAAATCGTAGTTGAGGAAGTGCAGAATTGATGATGATGTATGATTAATGACAGGATTGAGAATGATGAGGTTTGAAATTATGATATGATTAATTGAGAGGTGAATGTTGAGATTGTGGCTGATTGAGTATTGCTGGAATAGCCAAGATGGCAAGGTCTAGGTGTGATCCCGCCTGCGAGTTAACTGAAAACTTTATCGGGTGGCAAGTTGAAGATAGAGGATTTCCTCGCTTGTCGTGATGTGAATGTGTGGCAAGTTGAGAATGGAGGATTCCCTCTCTTGTCGTGACGTGGATGTGGGGAAAGTAGAAAGGTACTCTCCTTCGTTTGTTTCTCCCACATTCTTCTCTGGTTGCAAAGTAGAAAAGCATACTCCTTCGATGTGGAAAGACACTTTCCTTCATAATTTCTCCAGGAGAAGATGGAAAGGCACACTTCTTCGATGTGGAAAGACACTCTCCTTCGTTTGTGTTCCTCCTAGAGATGCACAACCTAAAGACTATACCCGGGTTAACTATCGAATGTGTCAGGTTCTGGCGATTTAACCGACACGTGAGTTCACGACCAATAGAATAGACATACATCATATGCATAAGTTTGTTTTGTTTACTTGTGTATTAAATGTAATTATTATGCTTACTTACTAAACTTGTTACCTGTTTTTATTGTATATGGAAAATATTAAAGTATAACTACTATCAATCCAACAATAAATTTAGAAAAATTGAGAATGGTGAATATTATCTGACAAAAAAATTGGCGAAAATAAACAAATAAGTACTAGCAGTTTGAAGAAGTTTTAACTTTAGGAGAAATTAATTATTTTTGTTACCTATTGAACATACGACTATCTTTATATATGATCTCTCCTATTTGTTTCATTTTTCCTTTTTTTTTTGAAATTTTAACTAATAGAAAATTTAGGTGAGATGTAGTGTTCATATATAACGCTCTCAGTTTTATACATTACACATACATTAATATTAACGAAGAATATTATTAAACCTAATTCAATATCACATAATATTGTTTTATATTTTGTAAGCTTTATCATTAGTCTATTATTTTTATAAAAAATATTTGGGATATAATAGAAGTCAACCAAAAACAATGTAAAACTATTTTACTTTGTATTTTTAATTATTGTTTATTTTATTCTAATTTATTAATTACTACTAGAAAAATAGAGTAATATGAGATATAATATATAAGTGTCTAATTGCGAATCTTATGCACGGATATAAAATTATAGATATTAAATTAAATAAAGTAACTTTGGTTTGTCATATTGTCTCTTTATTATGAATTTAGATCTTTTAAAATAAAAAAGTTAATAAAATGATAAAATGAGAGATTAATTACCAATAATGTTATAACTTTTATAAACTGTGTGTCTATTATCTTATATAAGAGTAGTGACAAGTTTTTTTATTTTATTATTTTACTAACTTTTTTACTCTAAAGAATCTTGATTCTATTTTTATAATAACAAAATTAAATTATATAGTAATTAATAATTATTGTAATAAAAGTGTACTAAAATGCATTAAATAATATTCAATTATTGTTCTTTAATAATGTTTGTCATTATTGATTTTAATCCAATGATACTATGATTGAAGGTTCTCATTTTTTACAGTAAGTCATCTTTCTTGTATGAATAAATTTCGAGTAAATAACCATTTTTTTATTATAAAAAATTAAAATGCTGATAAATTTGCCAAAACAAAAAAAGAAGCGAAATTGATGTTCCGACGAAAGAATATGTGTGTGTGTTGGAGTTTCTATGATAAAGTTGACATTTTTTAGTTAGAAGACTAGAGGAGATATATTGTTTATTAGAGTATGGTGTACTACTATCCTTTAAGCAAGGGAACAGAACCCTTTTAAGAGGCAGGACGAAGATAGTAATGAATGAGACACATGTATGCGTGTTCCTCTATAGTCTATGTGAATGAATATATTTTATACATTAATTAAGGTTAAGTAGGTGACCTCGAAGTATGCTTTTGAAGATGTATTGGTTGGAAATCCATTACAGCAAGCAAATCAGTTGTTTAGCTGACACACTGAATTCAAAGGTTATATTATTATATATTGGAATTATAAAGTTGATTTTATTTCATCATCACATATTTTAATTTGTCACATTTAATAAAACACAATAGTCCCCGACAAGATGCCTTGGCTGAAGTACCAACCTTTATTATGTGTATGAAGTTTGAACTCGTTTAGCAAGTTTGATTTGGTAAAATTTTAGAAAAATTATTTGTTTTTAAATTTTTTATTTTATATTTTATAAATAAAAAAATTATGTGTTTGTATTTACAATTTTTAAAAAATTGAAATATTTTTTAAATTTTAAAAATCATTTTTACAAAGACTATTATTGTTATTTGTGCTTATTGAAAATTATTTTAATTTAATTTACTAAACATAAATATTATAACTTTTAAAAAAATAAAAATTTTATCAAATCAACAAGCTTTTGATATAACAAAGTGCAACTAGAAGGAAGGAGAAGATAATTGACTAATAATGGAGTTTTATTTGACATGAACATGACACTGGGTACGTAGGAAGATTCGTTGAAGATATATAAGAGGACAAAATGAAAACAAAAATAAAGATACAGCGTACTCTCAAGTTAATTAACTCCTTTTATTGTTACATTTTGATGTTGACTTTTAAGTATGGAAATTGAATAAGAATTAGGTTTGAAAAATGTCAATCTTGTATGTGAAGCAAACAGGCGCAGCATATGTCTTGTGATCACATGCAAACTTCTTTAATCAATTTCTTTAACTATATAGTAATTTTTTTTATCCCTTTTTCAATAAATATGCAAAGAATTTAACTAAGGAGCTAACTTATTTTAACTAATATTAAATAATTTCTTAAAATTATTTTTTATTTTAAATTTTAAATTAATAATATAAATCCTAAATTTTAAACTCCAAAATTCTAATTCTAATCATAAATCTTAATTCTAAACACTAAATCTTTTCAAAAAAAAAAGATTAAAAAGTGATTTTACAATTAAAAATTTGATTAATTTTGACTAATTAAAATTTGGTTCGATCTTTATGCTTATTCGAGCTTGTTTGGGTGAGCTTCTAGGAAAAGATCTTTTTTCGAGTTATCCTTTTTTAAAAGATCTTATAGAGAAGTAAAAGTAATTTTATGTTTGAGTATCTCATGCAAAAAGATCTTTTTATCTATCAATTATGTTTGGGTATAACAATATAAAAGTACTTTTTTGTTTATTTATTACATAAAAAATATCTTTTTTTAGGAGAAAAAGATTTAAAAAAAAAAGATGTAAATTACAACTTTTCAAAAAAGATGTTTTTTATTTTTTTTAGTGTTTTTACTTTTATTATTAAAAATTTGCCAAACACGCTAAAAAATAAAAAAAAAGATATTTTTTATTAAAAAATTTTTTTATCAAAATAATTGTGCCCAAACAAACACTTTGTATATGAACGACTTACGTTCAAGATAGAACAATTAATCAATTTCTTTAATTATATAGCCCTTTTTTTTTCTCACTAGCTATATGAATGACTTAAATTCAATGATAGGCCAAAAAATAAAATCAAAAGAGACGCCATTCATCGGAAAACATTATATATATACTCAACTGATATTTGACATGATTGTAATTTTTGAACAAAACTTTACTGTAAATTAAATGCATGTGCATTAAGAAAAACAAATAATTGAAAGTATACTCAGACATTGTGATTTTTTTTCAAAACACTTGGATTATAAATTAACTAGTAAAGCTATCACTATAAAAGATGCATATACGACAAATATCAAAATTATATTATTGTGCAAGCTAACAACGGACATGGAGACAATCTATCTATTACTAACAAGTTGGCATTGAAGAATTAAAGGTAAAACGTGCAGAGAATGACAAGGTTAATTACAATAAAATTGGTGTGGATTTTGGTGTTGGATGCACCAAATTGTGCTCCACGTCTCTAACTACACGATACCCTTTGAGTCGAATGAGTCACATCCATTACGTCCTTTTCAGAGATTAAACTTTCCTACTACTACTGCCTAGGGATTGTCTCAATTTTTTAACATTGACACTCGATTGATCATGGAGGCTGATCTTAATTCATCACTGTTGTTACAGTTTATCTAACAAGTATAGCTGTATCTATTTTTCAACGACTTAGATGGATGGATCTTATTAATTAGATACTTAGTTAAAGTCTTGTAGCATGAGAAAGAGTACATACATATACAACAGATGCATGTGGTTTGGTGTGTGTTGATTGGCTATATATATATAAGAAAATTGAATTTTTATTTGAAACATGAAAATGCATTTTATTATAATTATTTGATTGATTTAAATGACTAAGATTAAAGCATGTTTTAAATTCAAATTATGTATTTGACTAGCCTTTAAGTAATTTATTTTACTAATCACTCCTGTGAATGACAATGGGTTTTCATGAAAGCGGATTTCGTTTTTCATTTCTATTATCTGTTTCCGTCTTTGTGATGCATAATGAAAATTCTATATCTATGGAAGATCTGAGTCTCTGTGTATTTTTGTAAAAATAATAAAAAAAAATATAAAAAAATATTTAATTGTCATTACAAACATAAATCGTAAAATCTACAAAGAATCACATAAATCAATAAAAATCTGAATCAGAAATATAAATTATAAATAATCTAATTCACAGAAATTATAATAAATGCGTGCTTTAAAATCAACGTAAATAATGAAAATTTCAAAATTCACAGAACGGACTTACCCAACCGTCTGTGGAAGCGCAAACCAGCAAAAACTAGCGAAGACCGGTGACCGGCAAAAACGCAACGACCGACGAAGACATGACGACGAGAAGACGCTTCATGCTCCGATGCGAAGACGGCAAACACTGGAAGACGATGCACTCTCTGCTGCGGTGAGCGATGACACTATGACGGTGGCCTCGAGAGTCCGTGAGAGGTGACAATGAGAAAATGAGAGAATAGAAAGTAGCGGTGAGGGACTAAGGGGGTGGAAGGTGACAGTGGCGGTCGGTGGTGGTGAATGGTGAGATGTTGGGCTTTGCGTTTGTGAGAGACCAAGATGAGAGGGTTTGAGTGACTGAATTTTAAATTTTGACGGCTATGATTTTCAAACAATCTCATATATAGTATATATATAATAGAGAATATTTTAGTCTTTTCACTTATACGGGGTTTAAACAGATTTTCACAGAATGGAGACTTCTACTGTTTTTCCGTTTATTATACGGGAACTCGTCTACATCCCTACAAGTACAAAATTATCCTCATATCCATTCTCCGGAGAGTATCCACTCCACCGAAAAATTTTGTCATTCCTAATCATTCGTAACTTGTAATCTGCTATCAATTTACCATAATTTGCATTTAAAAAGTGGTTTAATCTTAGCTATTTAAATTAATCTATTTCTTATAAATATATTCTCATGTTATCAAATAAACATTATGTATATTTTAATAAAAATTTAAAAAATCTATAAATACTTTTTTTATGCTTTTGATGATCATAAATGTATTATTTGTATATAATTTATTAGGTATATTTCGTATCAAAATTTCAATTTCATTTTTATATATTGAATTCTAATATGACTATATTATAATGATTACTGTAATTATATATATAAATGTTGTTAAAGTTTAAATCATATTTTTTTATATTTTAATAATACTTTTTTTAAGTAATACTCTTAAAAAAATATTATTTAACAATAAAAAAATCTTATTTTAATTTTACAACACTTTTTAAAATATTATAATTACCGTAATATAATTATACTAAAATGACTCTCTATACGATCATTTGTGATTATAATCTTACCAGACATTATTGATTTAATAAATAATATATTTTTGTATAGTTGATTGTTTTTGGTTAGGGCCCAAAAAAATTGAGGGTCATCACCAGTTTGAGAAAATGATTGGTCAAATTATATTAATATATTTTAGAATATAACTATATTTTTTAAAGCTAAATAGAATTGTCTTAAGGGATATATAATATTCATCACCAAAGACAAAGATAAACAATATATTACCGATGAGACTTTTATTAATAGCACATTATAGAGATATAATTATTTAGGTTATTTTTTTTATCAACTTAAATTTTTGAGATAAATAATATCATAATATGGTATCAATTTCACATAAAAATTAATCTATAATTTAATCGATTTTCTAGTAATAAATTTTATTTATAAATATAAAAAAATAAAAGTTAACCTAGCTATAATTTAATGAAACATACTTTAAAGTTAATATTGTTTTACTGGATTTTTTCAATTAAAAACAAATAAAAAAGTTACCTAGACTAAGTTTATATCCAAGATCTTACTAGGAGAACTGGAGAAGTAGATATATATAATTTCTTTTGTAAATTCTTTGAGATAATGAGAGGAAAAAGTTCAGAAAGCCAAATAGAATAAGAAATGAAATTGCAGAAATAATAAGCAAATAAATAAATAAATAAAAAATATAAAACGATACTTGTAGAGAGATAACTTACCGTAATTAAAATTGCAATAATATATATAATAGAGATGGAAATGAGAATTCCCGAAACACACATGAACTCATGACTTATTGTTTTCTATCCGTCATTAATGTTGAGAAATTTAACTGTGAACGGGTAAGTAAATAAAATTCTAGAAATTTTTTATAAAATAAAAACTTTCATTTTAAAAAATAATCAAACGGTACTTACAAATACTAAAAATATTATATTTAAATCTAAGAAAAAAAATAGATTTGACCTTTATTTAAAGGTTTATCTTTTATAAACAGATAAATGAGCTAATTATTTGACCAACTCAAATTAATTTAAAAAAAAATAATTATTCACTATATTAAATTATAAACCGAGAGAAGATACAATATTTATATTATTTGATTATAAAAAATCTTAAATAGCAGAAACAAAAATAAATCTGAATCTCTTTAGTTTCAATGTCTACATAAAAAATACTGCAATATGGAAAGATACCGTTTCTCCTTTTTAGAGTTGGTTTAAAAGCCTTCCAAATAAACAAATATTTATATATATAAGAAATTCCCTTTATGGTATTTTCTTCCCAAATCTGTAATTTCAAAATTAAAACACCTATAAAAGAATCAATACATCACAAAAAAGAGAATCACAAAAGAATTGTTTGAGATTGAGATTTCAAAAATATAACAAATAAAAAAATAAAAACAAAAACAAAAATAGAAAACCAAGAACAGAAAAATAAAAATAGAAATATAGAAATAGTAACTAGAGAATAGAAAAAGGGAAAAAAGGAGAAGGGAGGCCACGATTGCCTTAATGGATGAGCGGTGGCACCAACCCTCCATCGACACATAGGGAGGAGGGTTTATCGTTTTGAGTTTCTTTAGTTTTGATTGCTTTAGAGATATAATTATTTTTGTATTATTTTATTAATTTAAATTTTTAAGAGAAGTGATATTATAATATAGTATTAGATTTTTTGTGATTAAAAGATTTAGATCAAATTCAATTTATGTATATTATTCTTTCAGAAAGAGAAAAAAAGGTACGTATAAGATAAATAAACCGAGAAAAAAATGCAAGAATTTTACGTAACTTTAAAAGAGACTTTTGGGTGAGAGTGTGTATTCGAGATATAACAATAATATAATTTAAGATGCAATGAATTATTTCTGATATATATTAAATTTCATATTCAATGATACGAGCATACAAAAAAAATCCAAGAACTGGCGACGTGAATAATTTGATGCCATGCAAAACATGACAAAAGAGAGTGGCATAGCGTCTTCTTTGCGTGCATGGTAAGTGTTCCTCAAATTAAAGGAGCGTTTATTAACACGTGTTACGCAATCTAACTCAAAGGTCTCCTCTAATTGAGGGTACTTTAGTGCCATATCAGTTGTAATTAAAACAGTTAGCGCATAATTACCCAATTGTCCTGATTTTTGTCATGAAATTCGAAACCTTTTATATTAGGACTAATATTTGTTGATTTGAATAAATTGACTTTTTGGTCTCATAATTAGAAAAGCTTAAGAAATTAGTAATCTAATTCAACTTTTAAGAAGCTAATTAAAAATTAATAGAAAGTAATATATTTATACACCAAAATCAACTATCAAAATTAATTGTTAATATAAAATACATATTCGGATTAGAATATAAAAAGTATATTAAAAATAAATTAAGGTTAAATTATACAGTTGGTCTCTATATTGTCAGTGAAATTTCAAATTAGTCTCTACATTTTAAAAATTTATAATTGGGTCTTTAGAGAGAATTAAAATTTGTAATTTAGCCACCGCCGTTCAAAAAGTGTTTGATTTAACAGTATATTCTCTGTAACACCCTAACTATCAAAAGTCACGCTTCCGGCTGTGCCACTCTGATAACTCGGATATTACGACGACTCTCATACTCTTTAATACTAAAATATGAGCCTGTTTAAGACTTTAACCGAATCTTTAATAAACATACATTCATACTTACAATATAAATTGCAATACTCACTATAGAGTTGCAGAATTACTATAACAGGATACGCGAGATAACAATCGTTATAGTGATTAATAACCGCCTTTTGTATCTTTTCAAAAACAAAGGTCTACTATAAAAAGTATCTGAAATCTTTTCTGAAAGAGGAAACTGTTCATTTCTTATAAATTCAAAAGCTTTTCAAAAAGTTCATCTATGCTGAACCAGGTTAGTTTTTCATACTTTTCCAAACCAGGAACATCAACCAGACATGGCCTTCGACCCACCTCATGATCAACCACGGCTTTAGGACCAAACAACCTAAAAAACAAACAATCACCACATTCCAACAGAGTCTCAGTCGCAAACACAAATAGGAAAGTTCAGGCACAAACAAATAGTTAATGCAAGTACAACAATTAGTAGATAATCACAAGTAATCACAAAGGCAAACCAAATACAATATGCACACCCAAATGATGTCACATAGATGCATATGATGAATGCCTGTCCTAGTGGCTGATGATATCATCTGTCGGTTATAAAGTCAACCCGACAAGTCTGTAGCTAAACATTGGACTGTCCCTCTGTCGTGCATCCCCAACTCAAGTTATTCACAATCATAATCATAATTCATATCCAACACCCTCACTGGTGTTTATTCACGGGGGCGAGCTCATCCGAAACTTTCACAGTGTCTGGCCACACTTACGACATAGAGTCAGCAGAGTATCGAGTCTCAACCTGGAGCACGTGGTGGCTAGCCACTGCTTTCACTCAGGAAAACTCGTATCTCAGATAATTGGAAGTGCAACAATCACTTTATCAGCTCAAAATCATTCATAATCATACTCAGCCATCCGGCTTATAACCTATTCCACAATCATCTATACTTCATTATCATATACAGCTATTCCGGCTCATAACATATTTCACAATCAGCCATAATTCTTTATCATATATAGCCATTCTGGCTCATAACATATTTCACAATCATCCATAATTCATTATCATATACAGCCATTCCGACTCATAACATAAAAGCACTTCCACCATCCCACATCATCAAACTCATAAAATCATCATTCAAGCCATAAATCACTTTTTCTCAATTCAATTTACTTTGAAATCGAAAATAAATTCTTTCCAGCCTTGACTTTAAAATCCCCATTTCACAAATCTTTGCAGGCTCATAGCCACTTTTCCTCAAATGTAACTTTCTCTTTTCTAAAACAAAGTCACCCTCAGCATCGTATTTCCAAAATTTCAAAACCAGGCCAAATTAAAATCTCCTTTGAAGGATTCAAAATCATTCATCCTAATATAGGATTCGATAATAAAATTTTTCACCCGAGCCTCAAGACTTTAGGGAAGGACAACCCATCTCAATTTCTTAAAAATTCATTGAAATTCTTAAAATCATAGATCCTTGGTTTAAGCAAATAAAAACAGAGTTTAATATAAAACTGGATCATATAAAGTCACAAGTCCAACCCAATCCAAAGTCATTTCACTTGAAACGGAACCAATTCATTTAAATTAAAACTACTTTCAGGTTCCTCCTTAAAAACCAATTCTCTGACTTCTTCCAAAATATCACAAACACAATTATTCAGTCAAAGTCCAATTTCCTTTAAAATCACTAAAAGCTCCTCTCAACGAAACCTTTAATTCTAACCAAAAGTAAAAGTTCTTTTTATATTAAAACCAATATTAGAACAAAATACTTCCCTTCAGTGATTCAAATGGTAAAATAATTTATTTCTAAATAAATCGAACTCAAGACATATAGTTTACTTAAAAAAATTAAGCTCGAAAACAGAAATATTTTCTTACTAAATCAAATAATACAATTTCTTAAATCCAAACCTTTCTAAATAACTTTTCAAACAAATTCTAGGATTTTTACAAAATTTCGTCAGTACCTCCCCTAAAACTTGGACTTTGTCACCCGGTTCGGGTCCCAACTAAACCATTCCACAATTCTTTTTAATGGTTCAAAATCCAAAATCAGTTCAAAAGCAAGCTAAATCCAACAGTCATCTCATTTTCATATCTCAAGAAAACTGTTTCAAAATGAAATCATTATCAACCGATTAAACTCATTTCCAAAACTTCAAGGAAATAGTTCAACAACAATTCATATATCAAAACCAAACAATAATCTAATCAAAATATATAATCATATTCATCCAAGGTAACCAAACAATACATAAGACTGGTACAATCACTAAAAGCATATAATTCTCACACCAGTATGCATTTATAACAATTCCAGATATAAAATAGCTTTTTAGAAAAGCCCCTACCTCGACTCATCGAAACCACAACCTAAACTCGCTAACTGAATCCTTTCGTCTCGACCCGAATCGACTGCAACCAAAACCTCAGCTCCACTTGCTTCTTCAACAACCACAACGACTCTAATCACAACATATAATAATCAGGACTTGACCCCACGTTACCAAAACTCAGATTCACTAACCAACACAACAGAATACTAATGGGAGGTTATTCGAAACATAATTACTTACTAAAATTACAAGACGCACAGCTACGATTCCGAATCGACCTGGCAATAGCTCCTACAATAACCCTAAGTGACTGTCGCGAGCTGTAACACCCTAATATTCAAATCCTTATGCTCGATTCATAAGTCAATGATATTACGGTGGTACGACTCTCAGGTGGATTTTTAATATATAAATATAGGTAAATTTAGAAAGGAGTATTAATCGAGAAGCCTAAAAAGAGTAGAAATAAAATCGCGAAGACGTATCACTCACATTTCGACAACGAAAAGTTAAACTGTTAAGCCGAACGCGATATACCGACAAGGCATAAAGGAGATTAAGAGATAGATAACAGAGAGATATTTATAGCATAAGTAAATAGCCACTAGTCACGACCCGCGAAGTTTAGGCCGACTAGGGTACAGTATGAAAGTAGTTGACAACAGTATATCCTAATCTCTCCCAAAGGAAACATAAGAGCCTCTATAGGCAAGTTTCAAAAGAGTTCAATACATAATATAATCTTTTCAAAACAAAGGTGGAGAGATTCTAAGCAAAACACAATATAGAGAGAATAAATATCTTCGCCGTCTCTCAGACGAACCACAGCTCACTTCTGAGCACCTGGACCTGTATCTGAAAAATAAGAGATATATACGGAATGAGAACCCCGAGCCCATGGGTTCCCAGTACGGTAAAAGTGCCAAATAAATACAATGCACTGTAATAAAAACTCACTAAGCATCCTAAACTTCTTCACCAAATATCCAGCCTAGATTCTCACTAATCCATGAATAGGCAACTGTCGTAAGGGGATACTAAATCTAGTTCATGTTACACATGTTTCCCAACTCGCTGACTCTTCCATGAATCAGACTCAGAATCATAAGCAAAACCATCACCAGTGGTTCTATCTCAGCAATTTTGTATCAATACATCATACCCTCACCTGGAGCTAGTGAAACCACATCACTGCGTCTTCCCAGGGAGCTCAAATTATCTCATTCAATGATCATCATCATCATCAATCGTATCATCAAATCATCTCATCAAGAATAGCCCCAAACATCCACCGACACCAGCATGAGGGGCCTCTCAGTTGTACAAACACACGCAATACAGGCAAGCTAAGTAATACACAAATAAGGTACTAGTAGAACAAGTAGCACATAATCAGGTAACATAGCATATATGATGTAGAAATCAAAACAAATAGGCAAACCCAAACAATTCAAACATATGCAAATGATGTATGCCTGCCTTATGGCTGATGATATCATATGTCGGTTATATAGCCAACCCGACATGTCCTGGTAGCTAACCATTGGACAGAAACACCCCTTGCGGAGCAAGTAGGTTTGAGCTACAACCCCCTTGCTACTACCCGCTCAACCCAGAGCCAGTGGAATAACCACTACTGCGGCTACTACCCAGGCAGGTGTTTAAAAGCTCAACCTGGAGCGAGTGGATTCACCACTACTGCCGCTACTACCCAGGCGTTACAATCTCTGACCTGGAGCAAGTGGGACGAACCACAACCCTTGCTACTGCCTATGATCTCAAAACATACATTTGTTCAGTTTAAAAGCAATCATCATTGTTATCAAATCTCAAACATTAACCTGGAGCAAGTGAGACGAACCACAACCCTTACTACTACCCAGGTATCACAAATACATTCATTCAAAACTACATAATTAAACTCGTTTATCATAAACATCCTTTTCCGTCTCATTCCCAGAGCAAGTGGACAATGCCACTGCCTACTACCCGGGGTTACACATCACATTTCAACATTTTCCATTATTATCCATTTAACACATTCATTCATTAATCATATATGCATTTATACTCAGCCATAATCAATAATGGCTTTGCCGTAACCCGGCAATAACTTAGCCATCCGGCTCTTGGTTCAATCAAGAACCAGCCATTTATCAATAAATATAGTCCTTCGGCTCATGGCATACACGGTACTTCTACCGTCATCCTCCATATCTCATATAATCATCTTTGATCATCATTGATCACAACCTCTCCCTTTGCTTCATTCGCAAGTTACCACATCCCCTAGCTCCTTCCTCCTTGCTAGGCATATCATAATGGTTTAATACATAAGAGGTGAGATTGGAGGCTTAGAAGTATGAGATTTAGTTTTTAAAACTCAAAAATCAACTTTGGGATGAAAACAGAGCCACGCGCACGCGTAATTCACGCGCACGCGTAATTCACGCGCACGCGTGGATGGCCACAAAGCTCATCGACGCGTATGCGTCATATGCGCGGACGCGCGGATTAAAACACAGCCAGACGACGCGTACGCGTCAGCCACCCGTACGCGTGGGTGCATTTGCGCCCCAGGCACAAAACTGGCACAACTCTCAAGAAAATGGCTGGGCATTGGGTGCAGTGCATCGATGCGCACGCGCACACCACGCGCATGCGTGGATGGTGCCTTCTTGAAGAATGACGCGTACGCGCCAAGTGCGCCTACGCGTGGAGGGTCATTCTCCTAAAAATTTTTCTAAGTTAAAAGCTGCAGAATTCACAAATTCAACCCCCAATCTTCCGATGGACATAACTTTCTCATTTTAAATCATTTTTCACCTGTTCTTCGAACCTCATGGACATCCCGGATCCAATTTCACTTCTAAACAAGTTTGGCACAAAACGGAGATCCAGAGTCCAAGTTATGTCCCATCAAAGTATGCCTAAAAACTATGATTTCATACAAAACCACAAGTTGTCCTTTTCAAAACAAGCCATTTTCAACCCTTTTTAAAATCAACCAAAACATGCTAGTTTCAACCTTTTTTGAAATCAATCAAAATATATCAAAATCAACATCAATCCTCCTTAACTCATACATTAACACTTTGCTACGATTTACAAAATCGCCATATAACCATTTTTACCCATTTCAAACAAATGGCTAAATTACAAACACATCAACATGTCATACATCCTTCCTCATCCCAATTTCCTACAATACTATTTCCAATCAATCATCATTATACATAATCAATGTCATACTCACTATCACGTGGTTTCACCCACAAATCAACCTTAATCATTCCTCAAGGATATATCACAACATACATATCTCTCATGCATTATCATACCATCAAGACATCAATAAGCATAATCACATATATGACCACATAATATTTCTCAACCAAAATCAAACATACCTCATCTACATAATTTCACCCAACATTACCGAATTCCACACTTCAACTCCTCAAACCTTATTATTCAATAACCAACCCAATCATTCACATATTCATTATCTGAAATTCATCCAATCACTTGTGTCATCATACAATGCACACATCAACTTACCTTCCTTACCTCTTTCCGGCCTCCGGCCCAAAATTTACGGCCTCCGGCCCAATCTCACAATTTAAATGCATAAACCACAAATTAATACTCATTACCCAATACATCAAATTTTCAATACACCAAGCATACAAGGCCACACAATTCTCAACCCAATCATTAATTCACATTACATACCAACTATGCATATTAGCACCAACCATTTACACAATTCAAACTTAATCCGAGGGACATCTAGCCTAGGAATTCTCATCACACCACACGGTACTTAAATGAAACTTAAACCGTACCTCTTGTAGCCAAATCAATTGAGCCTCTTCTTTGAAAGTCAACACCAACCTTATCCCCAAGCCTCACCAAAGCTCCTCAAGCAACACCAACCTCCCAATTGTGCACCAAGATCATCAAATACACTAACTTAACCAATATCACATACATACATCAACCTAAGGCTCATAAAAATGACAAATCACAAGGGTTTGAGCACTTCTTATCTCAGCCCATATGAAGTAGGGATGGAACCCACTTGAAATCCATGTTGGAGTATCCCTAAACACCCAAAATCACAAGATTTCAACACTAACTACGCAAAAACGTGTAACATTGGGGAATTTCGAAAACTGGACAGAGATGAATGGAATACTCACCACAAAACTTAGATAGAATTGTAGAGGAAGAGAAGAGTGACACGTGGCCACAAACGGCTCGTCAATCGGAGCTCCGTAGCTCAAGTTATGGTGGTTTGAAGATCAAAGAGAGTTAGGTTTTCTCTCTTCTCTTCTCTCTTCTCAATTCAGCGCCCAACACCCCTCCTTTTAGGGCAAAATGAGCTGAAATGCTCATAACTAATGTTTATATATGTTGGATCTTGGGCCCACTTAGGCCCAGTTCACTTATTTTTGTCCGTTAGCCCAATTTTGGACCAAAATTTTTAAGATTAGCACTCTAAATCGCACTTAAAATATTTCTACCTCCCCAAATTATAATTTCTCATTTATTAATCTTATTTACTCATAATCAATTTTCTCAGCTGCAGTACTAGACATGTCTCAGTCGGTACTACCGGTCAAAATTTTACTGCGCGCTTTTACGCAGAAAACTATGTCTTCCGACTCGGAAAAATTCACTGAATTCAAATATCATATTTAAATCATCAAATTCCAATTGCCAAATCTTCCAACCATATTCGCTCCTACTTAACTTATTATTTAACTAATTTCGGTTAGACCGGGTATTACATTCTACCCCCCTAATAGAAATTTTCGCCCTCGAAAATTCCATCTATCACTACGAGTACGCGAGCATAGTCTGCCTTTATATCAAACACATAACAGTTCCAAGGTCCTTTTACTCTGCGTGCTTCCATTGTCGCGCTCTGATTTCTCTATCCCTGAGGGTCTCGGTCGTTCGTTCAACGCCGACCAACAGCCTCGTTCCTTACTTTTACCGGCTCATCAACCCACACCCTATTAAATCTCAAATCATGTCATCAATAAGATTGCCATCATCGTTAATCATAGCCATTATCCTACATCACTATAATCAATCAAAGATCATCACCACACCTTAATCATACTCTATCACTATCCTCTCTCTCTCTCTACCGAGCCAATTCTTCTAATCACAATTCAACTCCAAGCATAACCTCCAACTTACTTTCTTATTCTCAAACCCTCAGATTTCTATTGACTTGCTGTTATAAAGTCTTTGACTCATAAATCAAAAACCCCTTTCATTTCTAGAAATCAAATGAGTTTGGAATAGCAAGCTAACAAAATCATAAGAATCCGGCTTTCTTTTAATAATCTATAAAAGCTTTCAAGACACATCTCTTTTGTTGAAGTTACTCAGATCAAAAATCATTTTCAAAAATATAACTAACACTCCTTCAAATTCTTGGGAAAAAAATTCGACAGCACCTCCCCAAAAATTGGAGTTTACCACCCGTCACGGGTTCCCTCAAACCAATCTCAGTACCGCATTAGCATTGCAATTTAACGGTTTCCAAACTATTCCCCTGAAACCGATCATTATAAATCTTGATCTAAATCCAAGGTCACCATGACCAAACATCATAGCACTCATCTCTCGAACACGACAACTTGCACTCAATCATCATCTAAATCCAATTTCGCATCAATGATAATTTCCTCATCCGTTTAAGAACCATCAAGGCTCACAGCCACAATTAATTCCAATTATCTAGAATCATTATCTGCATAAGCTCACTAAACTTTTAAGTATTCAAAGCATAAAGCATTTCTAATCATACATCACTTTTCCTTATTATTACCATACTATGCTAACGCTTTAGCAAGCTTCCGCTATGCCACTTTGATTTCTCGTCAAGTATTATTAGTTCCATCACTTATTTTCTCAAGTACTAAACCACAACTTAACTTGACTGACAATTCAAACCAACATTTCCAAATTCATCATTTAGGACCATCCCTTATTTATTTAAATCAAAGGAACTAAAAGTCACGGGTTCAATCCGTTTACCAAAAATCTAGAAATCAACCAACTACATAACAAACATAACACATCATTCTCAACAGAAAATCATTTACATCACAGGCATTTATCCATTTGTATTAAGGCAATTCCTTACTTGGACCATCCGGCTTGCTCCTCAGTCTAATATTAAGCTCGACAGTCCCAGTTCTACTTTACATACGGTATTATAAAATCACGCACTGTCCTTTAAGCTTGATGATAATAATTACCTCAATCTTACTGTCTCAATCGGTCCGCATCTTGACTCTCTCCTTGTTGGCAATTTCTTGATACATGTCCTGGTAACCCGCACTTGTAACATACGCCTAACCCCAATCGGCACGGCCTATTTGGGTGATGACTTCCACACCTTTGACAACTCGAAACATCAGAAGCAGCCGATGCCCGTTTTCCCTTACCGTTCCTTTGGGACTCCTCACTCGTCGCAAAGTTATTCCATCCTTGGGGAAAGTGTTGTATGTATCCTCTCTCCTTAAACTCTTGACCCCTTGGTGCGAATCCTTGGTTGTGCTCTCTATGACTTCCTTTCTCTGTAACCCTCCTTTTCACACACTTTTCAGCAATCCTGCTCTTATTCACTAACTCTGAAAAAGTTTGGATCTCCATTGGTCCCACTGAACTTAAGATGTCGCTACGGAGCCCTCCTTCATACTTAATGCATTTCCATTCCTCGAAGTCTCCCGGAGCTCCCTGACACATGCGGAAAAACCTGAATAGCTCCTCAAATTTGTCTGTATACTCAGATACGGACATAGCACCTTGCTTCAGCTGCAGTAACTCCAATTCCTTGGCTGTTCTGGCAAAATTTGGGAAGTACTTCTTATAGAATTCCACTTGGAAGGCATCCCAAGTGATAGGATCATTCCCCTGTTGCAGGAGACGTCAAGCCCCTTGCCACCAATGCGATGCTTTTCCCGTGAGCAGATAGGTAGCAAATTCAACACGCTGCTCTTCAGGCACCAACTGCACTTGCAGTGCTCGCTCCATGGCCTGAAACCAAGTATCAGCTTCAATCGGATTGGTGGTTCCCTTGAACTTAGGTGGATTAACCTTTAAGAAAGTTGCCAGTGTCATCGGGCCTTGAGCTTCCCTTCCGCCATTGTCATTATTATTTATCTGTTGCCCAAGAGCCTCCACAGTGGCTTGTATAGCAGCAGCCATATTCTCCAACGCCGCCATAAGGTTTACCGGGTTTCGAGTTGACTTCTGGTTCCCGCGTGCTAGTACGATCTCTCTCACGTCCCCGACCGGGTCCACGAGGCGCCATATGGTTCCTATACACACCAAACAATCGATATCAAGTTGATCTCTCAATATCGGAAGTATAGTGCTTCAAAGTACCAAAGGTACACTTATGGACTTCATGCTAGATGTATCGGTTAGATACCCTAACTAGCACAGGCACAGACTCAGAGTATGCATTGAAGCATAAGCAGTTCCATCCCTCAGGCTCACGAGGATGAACTGCTCTGATACCAAAATGTAACACCATAATATTCAAATCCTTATGCTCGAGTCATAAGTCAATGGTATTACGGTGGTACGACTCTCAGGTAGATTTTTAATATATAAATATAGGTAAATTTAGAAAGGAGTATTAATCGAGAAGCCTGAAAAGAGTAGAAATAAAATCGCGAAGACGTATCACTCACGTTTCGACAACAAAAAGTTAAACTGTTAAGCCGAACGCGATATATGGACAAGGCATAAAGGAGATTAAGAGATAGATAATAGATAGATATTTATAGCATAAGTAAATAGCCACTAGTCGCGACCCGTGAAGTTTAGGCCGGCTTGGGTACAGTATGAAAGTAGTTGACAACAGTATATCCTAATCTCTCCCAAAGGAAACATAAGAGCCTCTATAGGCAAGTTTCAAAAGAGTTCAATAGATAATATAATCTTTTCAAAATAAAGGTGGAGAGATTCTAAGCAAAACACAATGTAGAGAGAATAAATAACTTCGCCGTCTCTCAGACGAACCACAGCTCACTTCTGAGCACCTGGACCTGTATCTGAAAAATAAGAGATATATACGGAATGAGAACCCCGGGCCCATGGGTTCCCAGTACGGTAAAAGTTCTAAATAAATACAATGCACTGCAATAAAAACTCACTAAGCATCCTAAACTTCTTCACCAAATATCCAGCCTAGATTCTCACTAATCCATGAATAGGCAACTGTCGTAAGGGGATACTAAATCTAGTTCATGTTACACATGTTTCCCAACTCGCTGACTCTTCCATGAATCAGACTTAGAATCATAAGCAAAACCATCACCAGTGGTTCTATCTCAGCAATTTTGTATCAATACATCATACCCTCACCTGGAGCTAGTGAAACCACATCACTGCGTCTTCCCAGGGAGCTCAAATTATCTCATTCAATGATCATCATCATCATCATCAATCGTATTATCAAATCATCTCATCAAGAATAGCCCCAAACATCCACCGACACCAGCATGAGGGGCCTCTCAGTTGTACAAACACACGCAATACAAGCAAGTAATACACAAATAAGGTACAAGTAGAACAAGTAACACATAATTAGGTAACATAGCATATATGATGTAGAAATCCAAAAGCCAGTGGAACAACCACTACTGCGGCTACTAACCAGGCGGGTGTTTAAAAGCTCAACCTGGAGCGAGTGGATTCACCACTATTGCCGCTACTACCCAGGCGTCACAATCTCTGACCTGGAGCAAGTGGGACGAACCACAACCCTTGCTACTGCCCAGGATCTCAAAACATACATTCATTCAGTTTAAAAGCAATTATCATTGTTATCAAATCTCAAACATTAACCTGGAGCAAGTGGGACGAACCACAACCCTTACTACTGCCCAGGTATCACAAATACATTCATTCAAAACTCCATAATTAAACTCGTTTATCATAAACATCCTTTTCCGTCTCATATCCGGAGCAAGTGGACAACGCCACTGCCTACTACCCGGGGTTACACATCATATTTCAACATTTTCCATTATTATCTATTTAACACATTCATTCATTAATCATATATGCATTTATACTCAGCCATAATCAATAATGGCTTTGCCGTAACCCGGCAATAACTCATCCATCCAGCTCATGGTTCAATCAAGAACCAGCCATTTATCAATAATTATAGCCCTTCGGCTCATGACATACACGGTACTTCTACCGTATCCTCCATATCTCATATAATCATCTTTGATCATCATTGATCACAACCTCTCCCCTTACTTCATTCGCAAGTTACCACATTCCCTAGCTCCTTCCTCCTTGCTAGGCATATCATAATGGTTTAATACATAAGGGGTGAGATCGGAGGCTTAGAAGTATGAGATTTAGTTTTTAAAACTCAAAAATCAACTTTTGGATGAAAACAGGGCCACGCGCACGCGTGGATGGCCACAAAGCTTATCGATGCGTATGCGTCATACACGTGATCGCGCGGATTAAAACACAGCCAGACGACGTGTACGCGTCAGCCACGCGTACGCGTGGGTGCATTTGCACCCCAGGCACAAAACTGGCATAACTCTCAGGAAAATGGCTGGGTATTGGGTGCAGCGCATCGACGCGCACGCACACACCATGCGCACGCGTGGATGGTGCCTTCTTGAAGAACGACGCGTACGCGCCAAGTGCGCCTACGCGTGGAGGGTCATTCTGCTAAAAATTTTTCTAAGTTAAAAGCTGCAGAATTCACATATTCAACCCCCAATCTTCTGACGGACATAACTTTCTCATTTCAAATCGTTTTTCGCCTGTTCTTCGAACGGCATGGACATCCTGGATCCAATTTCACTTCTAAACAAGTTTTGCATAAAACAGAGATCCAGAGTCCAAGTTATGTCCCATCAAAGTATGCCCAAAAACCATATTTTCATACAAAACCACAAGTTTCCCTTTTCAAAACAAGTCATTTTCAACCCTTTTTAAAATCAACCAAAACATGCTAGTTTCAACGTTTTTTGAAATCAATAAAAAATATACCAAAATCAACATCAAGCCTCCTTAACTCATACATTAACACTTTGCCATGATTCACAAAACCGCCAAATAACCATTTTTACCCATTTCAAACAAATGGCTAAATTACAAACACATCAACATGTCATACATCCTTCCTCATCCCAATTTCCTACAATACTATTTCCAATCAACCATCATTATACATAATCAATGTGATACTCACTATCACGTGGTTTCACCCACAAATCAACCTTAATCATTCCTCAAGCATATATCACAACATACATATCTCTCATGCATTATCATACCATCAAGACATCAATAAGCATAATCACATATATGACCACATAATATTTCTCAACCAAAATCAAACATACCTCATCTACATAATTTCACCCAACATTACCAAATTCCACACTTCAACTCCTCAAATCTTATTATTCAATAACCAACCCAATCATTCACATATTCATTATCTGAAATTCATCCAATCACTTGTGTCATCATACAATGCACACATCAACTTACCTTCCTTACCTCTTTCCGGCCTCCGGCCCAAAATTTACGGCCTCTGGCCCAATCTCATAATTTAAATGCATAAACCACAAATTAATACTCATTACCCAATACATCAAATTTTCAATACACCAAGCATACAAGGCCACACAATTCTCAACCCAATCATTAATTTACATTACATACCAACTATGCATATTAGCACCAACGATTTACACAATCCAAACTTAATCCTAGGGACATCTAGCCTAGGAATTCTCATCACACCACACGGTACTTAAATGAAACTTAAACTGTAACTCTTGTAGCCAAATCAATTGAGCCTCTTCTTTGAAAGTCAACACCAACCTTATCCCCAAGCCTCACCAAAGCTCCTCAAGCAACACCAACCTCCCAATTGTGCACCAAGATCATCAAATACACTAACATAACCAATATCACATACATACATCAACCTAGGACTCATAAAAATGACAAATTACAACGGTTTGAGCACTTCTTACCTCAACCCATATGAAGTAGGGATGGAACCCACTTGGAATCCATGTTGGAGTATCCCTAAACACCCAAAATCACAAGATTTCAACACTAACTACCCAAAAACGTGTAACAGTGGGAATTTTGAAAACTGGACAGAGATGAATAGAATACTCACCACAAAACTTAGATAGAATTGTAGAGGAAGGGAAGAGCGACGCGTGGCCGCAAACGACTTGTCAATCGGAGCTCCGTAGCTCAAGTTATGGTGGTTTGAAGATCAAAGAGAGTTAGGTTTTCTCTCTTCTCTTCTCTCTTCTCAATTCAGCGCCCAACACCCCTCCTTTAGGGCAAAATGAGCTGAAATGCTCATAACTAATGTTTATATATGTTGGGTCTTGGGCCCACTTAGGCGCAGTTCACTTATTTTTGTCCGTTGGCCCAATTTTGGACCAAAACCTTTAAGATTAGCGCTCTAAATTGCACTTCAAATATTTCTATCTCCCCAAATTATAATTTCTCATTTCTTAATCTTATTTACTCATAATCAATTTTCTCAGTTGCAGTACCAGACAGGTCTCATCCGGTACTGCCGGTCGAAATTCCACTGCGCGCTTTTACGCAGAAAACTATGTCTTCCGACTCGGAAAAATTCACTGAATTCAGATATCATATTTAAATCATTAAATTCCAATTGCCAAATCTTCCAACCATATTCGCTCCTACTTAACTTATTATTTAACTAATTTCGGTTAGACCGGGTATTACACGAGCAAAAATCCCGGTGACGGCGGCTATAACAACCATGTGACGTTAAAACCTTTCCAGAATTTCAAAAGAATAGAAACGACACTTAAACTCTTATCGGCGGTGGAACTTCGCGGCAGCAGAGGCGTTCCTGGCGGCAGAGGCTCGGCCCGAAGCTTCGGCGGTGGTCCCGAAAGTCACAAAACCCCTCTCGGCGGTCAGAAACATCGAGACGCAGCTTCCTTCTCCGACAGCGACACCTGCGGCAGCCTTAACCCTTTTTTGACGGCGGTTTGGCTTACCTCCATTAATAGCAGCGAGCTCAGATGGTGGCAGTGGCGAGCCCTAGCGTCAGCGACCACCACGGTGACAACAGCGATGGCAGCAACGCTGCTTTTCCTCTCTGGCTGTCACGTTCTCTCTGCGAGCTCCCTCTCACTCTTCGGGTTCTTCTCAAGCGATAGCGGCAGCCTCCATTAATGGCACCAGGACATGACGGTGACGCCGGGTTGAGACGGAACGGCGATGGGGGGGCGACCCTGCGAACAACAACGGCAGTCTCAACTGGGCAAGGCGCGGCGACAGAATGGCTCCCCGCGTGCAACAGCTTGGCGTCTCCTTACTTCAGAGGCATTGGCGGTGGTGGCGAGACCTAGTGGCGTCGGCGGACAGCCCCCTTCCTCCCCTTCCCTGTTCCGTTTCTTTCTTTCATGGTGAAGGAAAAAATGGCGTGTTTGCTTGCTGCTGGGTCTTGGGGGGAAACGGGTAACTGGGTTAGGGTTTCAAGGTTAAAGTCGTGTGTGTTAAGTTTTAAGATTAGGGTAAAATTAAGTACAAGGGTAATTTTGTAATTTCAAATAAAAATAGGGATAATATAGTAATTAGAAATAAATTTTAATCCAACAATAATAATGTATAAAAATACTATTTGTTCATCAATTTCACAAGTTGTTTTCAATAAAATGTTCAAATCCAATAATTAGAAATAATATAATTAAATTCTTTATTTTTTCAAAATAGTAATATTAATATTTTAAAATATTAATCATTTAGTCCAAATCATATAAAATGCTGATTATTTCATAACTATCAACTTTATAATTTAAATATAGAAAATAATTCAATAATTGTAAAATTGGATAATCATCTTAATCTATTTCAAATTCAATTAATCGAAACTTGCTTTGATTACCTTTAATATTGAATTTGAAATTAGCTCATGATAGCCCTTTTTCAAAAGTTCTGGGTCTTACATTCTCAGCATATTCTCTATTTTAAACATGTGAGCGGCACATGTTTGACAATAGGGACCAATTTATAATTTTAGTGAATGTATGATGATCAACCGTGTAATTTAACTATTTAAAAATGACCAAAAACTCGCTAGGCTATTTGAACCCATCCCGCCCTCCCGCAGCTCTCTCACTCTCACTTTCTCACTTTCTAAAATCGCACCCCAACCCTAGGACTCTTTGTCTCTCACCTTGGCTCACCATCCCTCGTGAGCACAAATGCGGCGGATACGGCGTGACAACGGTAAATCGAGATGAAAGACAGTGAGCGTTGGGATTGGGGTGTCGTTTTGAAAAGTGAGAAAGTGAGAGCGAGAGAGATGGGGAAGGCGGGGTGGGTTCAGATAGTCTAGAGAGTTTTTGGTCATTTTCAAATTTTTTAATTACACGGTTAGTCGTCATATTTTCACTAAAATTAAAAATTGATCCTTATTGTTAAATATGTGCAGATCACATGTTTAAAATAGAGATTATTTTGGGAATATTCTGTTAAATCGAACACTTTTTGAACGGCAGGGACTAAATTGTAAATTTTAATTCTCTTTAGGAACTTAATTATAAACTTTTAAAGTGTAGAGACTAATTTATAATTTCACTGAAAGTGTAGGGATCAACGGTGTAATTTAATCATAAATTAAACAACACATATATTTAATTTACACATAAATATATAATAACTGATTTTAATAACTAATTTTAATATATAATTTGATATTTTATACTTTACTAATTTACGGATCTAGAGATTTAGATTGGGATATTTTGAAATGGTGGATACTATTATAAAAATTTTACAATTATTTTTATGTAAAGATGTATCTTTTTTATCATTAGATAATGAATTGTAGGGTTTGATTTGATATGTTATAAAAGTGTTATCTTTTTTCTAAAATGTGGAATAAAGCACATTTTTAATATAAGACTCTTTATAAAAAAATATTTTTAACATTTTCATTTGAGTAGGTGCCTTTTGAAATTTTGTTTCACATGTGTATTCATTATTGGATGACTATAACTAAAATTTGGGAGTTTATTACTTAAACAAAAAACTAGCTCCACCTTTAGCCGTGCCAACTAATTTGTCTTTCAAACTTTTTAAGAATAAGAGAGCTATTTCTATGAAAACATCATTATTTTAAAAAATAACGACTTAAAAATAATGCCTAAATAACTTTCATAATAGTTCGAGCTAGCATCCATCATCTCATTGCTAGCATTTGGTCTTTGATATAAGAAAATTTTTGTAGTTCTTAAGAAACCATCTTGACATTCTAAATATTTTATCCTCGTGTATGTTATAAGCAGAGAGAATTAGCTTTGGTAGATTAGGGGGTAGAAGGGTAATTAACTTTCTCTTTCTCAATCTCAATACTGATTATTAGAACAGGATTTTATATGAAATACATATTAACTTGTAAATATCAGGTACGTAGACCACATTATTATAAGAATAATTAGGTATTCAAAATAATATAGTTATAGCATATAATCAATAAATTAATTGGAGGATATACTAACCAATAATAAGGGATGAAATATTTTACTTTGTCCTTTTCCCTACTAACTACTTTAACATGATCAATTGAGTCAAATAAATCTTCGATCACCATATTGAAAAAATACGTTTTTAAATAGAAATTCAAGAACAGCAAGCAAGAACAACGCGTATAAATAGCAAACTCCCACCCCCACATTTAATTCGGCAGTAGCAAAGGTTTCAACAACAATAATAATAATAATAATAATCGGTTTTATTATTAGATTTCTGAAGGTACTGGCTACGTGCATAGAGAGAAAATGGGAAGGTCCCCATGCTGCGATGAAAACGGCCTAAAGAAAGGACCATGGACTCCTGAAGAAGATCAAAAGCTAGTCGATCATATTCAGAAACATGGCCATGGAAGTTGGAGAGCTCTTCCTAAGTTAGCAGGTTCTTTACTAATCATCTCTAATTTCTCATAATCTTATTTATCATAGATATCTCTTCCTAATTAATCATCAATTCATTTATTTGATTTAATTTGCAGGGCTTAATAGATGTGGAAAAAGCTGTAGACTAAGGTGGACTAACTATTTGAAGCCTGACATTAAGAGGGGGAAATTCTCCCAAGAAGAGGAGCAAACTATTCTGCATCTGCATTCCATTCTTGGAAATAAGTACTACTTTCATTTAATATCATTTTCCTTCTTCTAAATTATTTATATTTATGAACCGCACTACTCGTTGAACGGTTATTTTAAATGCTTTTGGATTTTTGGGGGACATGCATGGTGAAATGAAACGAGAAAGAACGCAGAGTATTAATTTTGCTTGCTTAGCTTGAAGTATTTTATTCTGGGTATATTATATTAATTAACCTCTCCAAAATTAGTTGGTATTAAGTAAAAGTAATTCCCTGAATTTTGTTTGCATATATTTTTCTTCGATTATTATTATTATTATTATTATTATTATTATTATTATTATTATTATTATTGCTGATTTCTATATATATGCATATGTTTGTTGTTGATAGATGGTCAGCAATTGCAACTCATCTTCCAGGAAGGACAGACAATGAGATAAAAAATTTCTGGAACACTCATTTAAAGAAGAGGCTAATTCAGATGGGTTTCGATCCAATGACACATCAGCCAAGAACTGATCTTTTTTCAACATTGCCATATCTACTAGCTTTGGCCAGCATCACCGATTTTATGGATCATCATCAATCGTTTGATGAACATTCTCTAAGGCTCCAATTAGAGGCAGTTCAATTAGCAAAGATTCAACAACTTAATTACTTACTTCAATCCACTACTATTTCTACTACTACTACTACTACTACTACTAATAATAATAATAATAATAATTCCTTATTAAGCAACATTATTAGTAGTAGTATTAATACCAATAATAACTCCTATGACCAAAATAATAATTCCATCACAGACATTGAAGCTTTCAATTTATTAAATTCAATCACGAATAATAATGTCAAAGAAAATAACCCAGTTACCACATTTTCTCATGATGAGATTATTGTTGATTCTTCTTCCCAACCACTCCACCAATCAAGCAACATGCTATTACCTCATTTATTAGACCCACAGCCACAAGTCTCTTTGACAAGTTCCCAATCAAGTTTGAATAGTACTAAGCTGGATCAAGGTATTACTACTACTAATAATAATAATAATGATTTGGAAGTTATGGGTAGTGAAGGCGATTATCACATGATTTCTCCATGGAACATCACAACATCTTTATCATCATCTTCGTCATTGTCGTCATCTCCTGCATCTTCATCTGTTCCACTAAATGCAAGCAGCAGCAATACTTCTAGCTATGGTGGAACCTCCTCTTACTGGCCTGAACTTTTTTATGGGAATCCCATTATGCATGATGAGTTATACTAATATTTAATTTAATTTGAAAGAGGTTATTATTGTGTATGCTGTCTTATGCTCTCATCAGAACATTGTTTTCTTCTTTCCAAATATACTTGGGGACAAAGCACATAGAATTTGTTGAGATTTCGTCATAATTACTTTCAGTTATCGGTTACATCAATGTTGTTCCTTATTTGCTCAATTAAAATCTGAATATTTATTTTCTTGTTATTTTATTGTCTGTCTAATATGTACTTAGTTTGCATAAAGTTCTTACCTCGGATGAAATGGTATTATGGCAACAAGGATAAAGGAACCCAGGTTATGAGGATCACGGTTCATAACCCCATTAAAATTACACACACATTTTGTTAATTTGACTTCATATCATAAAAAATTATAGGAAGCTTATCAAGTGCACAGCATAGAGCCTCGATATCGCACTGAAGTTAAGGATATATTTTGAGGATAAAGATTACGATCCATAAATGGATGAGGTTGAATAATAATCATTCGAGGAGTACGTCAATAATTTAATTGCTGCCCAAAAGCTAAAGGTCGAAACAATGACAATAGTCGCATGGATGGATTCTTGAAATGTTAATGTTAGTGGTAAAATTTTTTTCTTTGATTTTGGATACTTTATATTTTTAGTTTTTTATTTTATTTTTTTTGTGTAATGACAATTATTTAGATGTTTGTTTTTTCCTCTTTTAGAGGACGACATGAGAAAAGGAATGAGTTTGAGCGTCAATGAGGCTTTATCACTTCCTTCGAGTAGAAAGCACTATAAAAAAAAAATACGCTAAGCAACGTTGACTTCTCCGATAAATTTATAACCGTCGAATTTAGGATCGTACCCAATCAGACGGTAAAATCTTTGGCAGTAACAAGTTATTGACAATATTTTTTTGACAAAATTAACGGGGGATTCTATACATAATTGGTGAAATTATGAAAGTGGTTATCATGGATGATTTCAGATGGTAACTTTGAGATTATGTATTCTGGTTTTGCGTCTTATTATTGTCGGAGTTATCTCCTGAGTAAATCTGATGATAACATATTATTTTATATTTATTAAATTAAAATTTATCGACAGATTAATCGATGATAAATCTAACGATAATTATAAATATTTTTATTTTTTATCTTTTTTGAACCGGTTAAAACTCAATATATACCATCATGAATAAGTGAACAATTAATAGTCAAATTCTAATTAGTAAAAATCAAGTAGTATTTTTAATAAAAACAGTCAACTATAATGTAAAATAATAAATGTACAAAATAAAAGGTTAAAGAGATAAAATAAGTACGGTCAAATAAAGTAAAACAAAACTTTAATCACTACGAACCTTGATAGTCATCATTGTTTTCATCTCCCTGGTCTTATTGAGGCAGCGGTCTAGGTGGTAGTGTTAGTGCCTGTGCAGAGGACGAAGAGCCCCCTCCAGTAATAGCGCTGCCATCAGTGTGCATATAGCTAGTCATAGTGTACTGCCATCTAGTGTCGCATCCACTGAATCTGCTCCAACTCCTGCCTAAACTCCTGCCTCAGGGACTCTATCTCTACATCACAAGCATTTCTCACTGCCATACGTGCGAGGAACTTGTTATATCTCTTCTCAGCCAGATGCAGCTAGTGACCCTGGTCCTGAAGACTTTGGATGAGGTAGTGAACTTGCTCCCATAAATTGACGCTTAGGATCGGCAGGGCTGGTGGATGAGGTGGACAAATCCTTTAAGCACTACAACAAAACAACATTTTGGTGACGTTTTTTTAATGTTTGGTGACGGTTTTAAATGTCACTAAATGGTTTTGCGACGATTAAAAAAAGCGTCACAGATTTGAAGGTCACCAGCTAACATAGTGACGGTTTTGGACCACCGTTGGTAAGGAGTGTCGCTAAATTGTTTATGACGGTTTTTAAAATATAAAATCGTCACTAATTTGTAACACTTGTAAAGGTACGTATTTCGCAACGTTTTTAAACTGTCGTTAAATTAGTAAATCCTGTGTCAGCTTTTTTATATTTCATGACTATTTTAAACCGTCACAATTTAGCGATAATTTAAAACCGTCACTAAATTACTATTTAAGCTGTCATAATATTTTTAGTGACAGTTTTTCTATTTAAAACCGTTACTAAGTTACTTATTCCCTTGACACTTTTTTTCTGTATTTAATGACTGTTTTAAACTGTCATAATCTCTCTAACATCAAAACTTTCTTTTATTAAATATTGCAAAAAATATTTCTATTCTAAATAATAATTTATACGTGCCTACCAACAAAATAATAAATGGCATTATATTTCAACAAATTTAAACTTAATCCCACAAGTTTTAACAAAATAGCAACAATGTATTTCAAAAGTTGAATTCGACAAGTTTTACATAGTCATAATCCATAAAATGTAAATTCAAAAAATCCTAAATTAATCTAAACATGTAAAGCTAACAATTGCACTTATGACTAAATCCTCAACTTTTTTTTTGCAACTTTGCTTTAACTTCAACCTCAATAGTATTCAACTTCAGCAATTATTTCACAAGCAACTCTTCAACATAAGAAACTCTCTCTTGTCCTCTTCAACAATTTTTTGTGATTCCCCTGAAGACCCAAATAAGATAAATCATGCATCAATGAAAAATATTCTAGTGATAGATATCTATAATCATTATTCATTAGAACAATAATTGAAAATAAAATCTGAGCTACCTTTCAACTTATTCTGCCCTGATTTGCATTGTTTCGGCTCACTTGCCGGTTTATTTTGACAAAGCAAGTTTATAATCACGCAGCATGAAAGTGTAATCACCCAAAACTCTAATCTGTGACTCAATAGAGCTGTAATTATACCTTCAGCAATGAAAACAAAAGCCTCATTAGAAAAATGCATGACGTCAAGTGAAACATAGATAGCATATGTCTATATTCTATCACAAAGATAATTATATTTTCTTATATATATATATACACACAAAGACATGTATAACATTACAGTTTTTAAAAATAAATAAAAAAGATGAAGTGTTAAAAAAAACATGTAAAACATTACAGTTAGTAATTGGTGCTGGTGGCAAAAGCAACTTACCTCATTGATATCATCAGTGTTAAGAAAGCAACCGAGACCTTGACTAAGTGATGCATCAGACATCTGTTACAAATTTCAGCAGACAATCAGGTGGTGGTTGTACTGGCGTTGGATGTGCCGGAGGTTCTTCCTCTTTCACAGGCTCAGAAGGTGGAGCTGCAGAGGGTGTAGGTGGACTTTCCTCCTGCGTTTTTGGTGCCTTTTTGTATTCGATAGCCAAAACTTTTTTTGGAGACGCAGTTTTATCATTAGGCTACGTTTAATAAACATGAAAACCTGGTTGGTTAAATATATTAATATAATCCCACCCAACTTGGGTTGCTATAAACCATCCCTGCTCAACTTTAATAAACTTCTCTCCATGTCCCATATCAAGATTACAACATATTTCATAAAACTCTGACAGTCTTTCAACCTGAATTCATATAAAGAATGTTAAAATATGAATATAACTATCATGATATACAATTTTAAGGGGAAAAAAGAAAGAAGAAAAGTTATCCATAAGTCTAAGAGATACCAGTTGCCCAACCTTCCGATATATATCAAGTGCTTTCACAGCATCACTGCGTTGCATCTCAAAGAACTGCCAGAATAGTCTATTAAATACATAGGTAGTTAAACATCAAGCTCCAAATCCAATGAAGAAAATAACATACCTTATCAAGCATATTGACTGTGCCATCACTAATAGCTTGATAAATTTTCATACTTTTCGACTTTAACTATCAAGACTAATCAGATGAAGGATATTTTATTTTATACTTATATTATAATTATTAAGACTAATCAAATGAATTGAAGGTTATAAGTGCATGCATGATCTCTATTCACATTAAGTGGGTATACTGGTATCTAAGAAAGCACTTTTAATAAACATGTTAAACAATTCTATTGTACCATTAATGATTATCAGTTTAGCACCGTATATCCAAAAATCAACTTTTGCAAATTCCATATCAGTGCATCAATTTTACTATTATCTATCTTTTTAATTAGAAATGCATCAAATTAACCATAATTCTAGTTGAAATATTTCACCGAGCACGTTGTGTGCAAGTAAAATCAAAATGAATTTTAATGCAGACACAATTTAAAGCTTACAACAAAATAATTCACTATATAATAAGATACAAAACATGAGCTCTCAGATGAAGAATCAATAAAAAATTGAAAATCACAAGTAACATTAGTAGTACCAAAGAATAACAATCATGTATAGGTTATTCACTATCAAATGAACAATAAAGACATTGCAGGAGAAACAAATATAGTAGAAGAACAATCAAATACTCACTACTAGAATTCAATATTATGGTTCGAAGAGAAGAAATAGTCGCCAAAAAAGGGATTAGGGTTTCCACTCACAAAAGAGGGAAAGAAAAAGGACAGCGTGGGGGACAGCAAACTCAAACCATGATGAACATAGAATGGCGAACTCTAACCCTGATGGCAAATGGCGAGAGACGGTGAATGGCGAACGGTGACTCTAACCGTGACGATGAAAGGCAAATGGCGAAATTGAACCGCGACAGTAAACGGCAAACGTGAACTGTAGCACAATGATAGTTGTTACTTCTCTTCCTGAAAAATGTGAATAGAGTTTTTGACAAAAAGAGTAAAAAAAAGAGGGAGACACTCAGAGATATTGACTACATTAGTGACGGATAAAAAATTACATGTATAAATGTCATTATGTAAAGGAATAGAGACCCTTAAAATAAGAGTTGTAAATTAAGTTAGCTATATCATTAATTTGGTGTAGTGAAAGTACAAGTGCCAAGGTTTCTAGCAAAGAATGACTGCAACTCGTAGACGCGATTCTTGTATGGCTTGGATGCGGTCTGGCACCACACCGCATCAGGATTGACGATAGATGTAAAGGAGTCATTGTTGTCATTCCCATTCTGTTGAGATTGCTAGGTTGCAGCCTCCAAATTTTGCGTGTTGGATTCCTACCACATTCTATGCAAAGGTGATTAGGACCACAATGAATTGAAAACAAATATATGTTATGAAATAACCCATGAAGTTTACTCACATAATAATCCACAGACTACTAATCAACAAATCTCTCCTTGTTTTTCTTCAAAGTTTGAGTATACTTAAAGGTCTCCGCTATCGTTGCCTCCTAATCCAATGACTTAGATTGCACATATTGAAACAATAGGTCTAATCAAATGACAACTAGTTTAAAAATCAAAGATAAAACGAACTTAATGTAAGAACCAGAGTTTTTTTTATGTAAAACTATTTTAATAAAATAATAATTTTAACTGCCCAGAATCGGTTCAAAAAATTAGACATCTTAATTTTAAACTATAAAAGTAAAATTTGATTTCGATAATTTTTTTTGAAAAATGTATCTTTTGCGAAAGATTTTTGTAAAAATACGTACCGGTGATTAAGCCGGAAGTACCCGCTTTAGTCTGTCCGGTACCGTGTATTTTTGGAAAATAAGATTTCGAAAGTTTGATTTATTATTTTGAAAAGACAAAAATAATTTAGAATTTAAAACTGGATGCTAATCTTAAAGGTTTTGGCCCAAAGTATGCCAAACAGACAAAAAACACTAACGGGTTAGACCGGATCCAAAGCGGAGCAAGGCCCAACATATATAAATCCATTAATGAGTCAAATCAGCTCATTCCACCCCAAAATAAGTGAAAGGGCGCTGCTGCTGGTGAGAGAAGGGAGGAAGAAGGTTACTATTCACACTCTCACTATTTTGCTTGTAACTTGAGCTACGGAGCTCCGATTGACGAGCCGTTTATGGTACGCGTTGCTCTCGTCAAGCCCGTCATTTCTAACTAAGTTTTTTTTGGCAAGAAATCAAAACTCAAGCTCTAGTTTCCTGCCCTATAAGTTTTGCATTTTGTATTATCATTTTTGAGTAGATTTTGTGATTTTATTTGCTTAGGGATGATCTAGCATTGGATTATTGTTGGGTTTTGCCCCTAATCTCATTAGGTAACGTAAGGTTTAACTAAATCCTTGTGTTTAGTTGTTTTGTGAACCCTAGGTTTGATGTTTTGTATGTAATATGTTGTTAGTTTGAGCTTTGGTGCTTGTTGGAGTTGCCTTGGCTTTTTAGAAGCTTGTGGGATCCAAGTTTTGGTGTGTTGTGCATATTGGGGATCGATCAAGGTATGGTTTCAGTTTTCTTGATGTAATATATAATATTTCTAGACACTTAGACTAGTGAACCATAAGATAGGATTGAATGATGTTGGTTTATGCTTAATTATATATGAAATTATGTTGTATGATGAAGAGGAGTATATGGAATATTAGAATGTGCAATATATGATTATGATGATGATGAGTGTTGATGATTATTATGTGCGATGATAGATATTGATGAGTATAATGATGTAATGTTGTTAAGATAGTGCTTGTCATGTTAGAGATTAATTGGTGAGAATAGTGAATAATGATTATGAGTGTTGATTAATGATTGAATTGGAAATTATGGATTTGTATTGATTTATGGTATAATGGTTGAGTGAATTAGGTGTGGAAATAATGGAAATACAATAGAATGGTAGAGTGTAGTATGTGGTAGTATTTTGGAATGAAATTGGGTATGTTTTAGTTTGGTTTGGTTTGGTTTTGAATTGAGAGATTTGGTGAAATTGAGTTTTTAATGTTTTTGGTAAAAATGGGTTTTAGGCCAGCTTTGGCAGGTCATATCTTGAGCTACAGTTTTTTAAATTAATTAAATTTTGCATCAAATTAAATATAATTCAAAGATCTTTAAAATGGTATAGATTTCGTGGAAATCAGAATTTCGTAGAAAAAGATATGATCGTTGGAAGCTGGCATCAGAAATCTTATTTCTATGTTCTTGAAGAAATTGTGAGTTCTAATTTGTGTGCGCACGCACACTACTGTGCACGTGCTCTGAGCATGGGTCATGTTTTTACTTGTGCGTACGCACACCCTTGTGCACACGCACACCCTGTAATTTTTAAGAAAATGTGCGTACACACACTCTTGTGCGCACGCACACATAGGAATATGCCTACTGTTCAGAGCGTTCACACACTCTGGTACACACAGACATTCTATAAAATTTGCAAGTTTGCGTACGCACAATATCATGCATACACACAAGCTGGGAAAAACTTTTCTGGGAGTGCGTATGCACAACTCTATGTGTACGCACACTGCCCTGTGTTTCAATGAAAACCTTGTTTTTAACTGTTTTAACTTCCCGGCAAGCTTGCAAACTTCTGTAACACTTGTTTAAAACCTTTTTGCCAGTTTTAGGGTCTTAAATCAAGGGAAAAAACAATAAAGGAATAAAAAGGGTATGTTCAGTTATGAGTTTAGAGCTGGTGACATAGGTTTTGGAAGGTTTGTGTAATTTCTAGCTTGAGTTGGTGAATGTTGAGTTGTGAGGTATATGATTGAAGAGATTTTTGAGAAATAGGAATGCTTATGATGAATTTGAGAAGTTGGAAACCAGTGATGGTTATGGTAAGTTGAGAACTTGGAAAGAAATGATGAAATTATTAGATTATATGGGAGTGTGCAGAGCCTATATCTCTGGCGTGGTAATTTTTCTGCTGCAAGAGTATGCCCAACACTATATCTTTGGAATGATTTATGATGAGATAGTTGTTGTTGTTTCCTTCTCTACTACATTAGTGTGCAGAGCCTATATCTCTAGCATAGCAGACTCCCTGCTGCATGAGTGTGCAGAGCCTATATGTCTGGCGTGGCAGATTTCTCTGCTGCATGAGTGTGCAAAGCCTATATCTCTGGGCATAGCAGGAAGGCTACGTCCAGGAGGATGTGTCGGGTTGGCATTTATAGACCGACAAGTAATATCACGAGTCAATAGAAAAAGGCATTCCTCATATGCATCTTCTATATGCTTGTTTATTTTGCTTAACTTCAGTTTTGCCTAAATGAATCACATGTCTACTTGCTATTTATTTACTTGCTGTAAATGCATATTACTTGTGCTTTACTTGTCTGCATTATCTATGTTTTTTTGGGATTGAGGAGGTTTGGAAGGCGGTGGCGATGGGATCGCATGGAGGTTAGGCTAGCGAAGGCTGTTGGACAGTGGTGCTATGTTAGTTAGAAATCCCTTAACATAGAATACCCTGTTTATGATTTAAGTTATTTATTTATTCTAAGCTTGAATATCTGTATCGGTGTGAAGTTCTAGGATTGCCTTTGGCATCCCGGAACCTTACATCTTATATACTGGGCACTGTTACTGTACTAAGAACCTCCGGTTCTCATACCATATGTTTTCATTGTTTTTCAAATACAGGCCACAACCCACCTTAGTGAGTTGCGAGATGGTGACAGAGCGGAGTATGATTTTATCCTTGTTTTTTTATGGTTTATTTTGATATAGTCGCTCTCTCAGCCTTTATATTTATATAACCTTGTTGCCTTAGAGGCTTTATTTTTGAAAACTTTGAGAGATAGGTTGTTGCTGTTTTAAACATCAAAACTCTATTGTATTTAGTTTGTCTAGCCGGCCTAAACTCCGTAGGCTGTAACTAGTCCTCTTTTTTGTATATCATACTTATAAATATGTCTTGTTTACTTTAAGTACTACCTTGTGTATCCTAGAGATAACTACAAGGTTTTATATATATTATGTCTTGTTCTGTCCGTGCCTATGTATTTAGTTATCATGTGTGAATGCTTCGCGTTTTGTAATTCCGTTTACGCGACTTTGAGCTTTATTCCTTCATCGGGCTTCTAGTTATATGAATTCTTGGACATATATTACATATTATAGGCTTTAGAACTATCATGACACTTTGTTATCCTTTGCTTTATGGCTAGAGGTAAGGCTTAGGGTAACGGGGTGTTACACTTAACATATTAAAACAAGTTACATACCAGCCTAGCCAGTTGGTCTTGTTTGTGGCTTGGCGACATTTGAACCCTTCATCATTCTCTTAATGTCTGACAAGAGCCATTGAGTAAGGTGTTCGCGCCGCTAACATACATCCTCAAGCATCTGCTGAAGCTGTTTAGCCATGCGGTTGTAAAAAATCTTCTTGATCATGGTATCGTGAGTCTTCTCTCATATAAATTTCTCCTACACAAGAAAACAATTAGAATTAGTTAATCAAAACTAAATACATAAACAAAATAGAAGATAGAATCTAACTAAAGTTGTAACAAGTAGAGATTTTACTGTACTTATGAAACCATCGCTCTCTGGTCATAGTAGCTAGGGATCTTCTTGTAGCTCGGCCATACGAAGTCATATGTCAGTTTAATGATATTAGTACACTTCTATGTACATGAATTATTATCCGGTGAAAACATATCAATGGAAAACCTAAGATTAATAACACAAACATTGTTTAACAATTTTAAAATAAAATGTATTTAAAACTAATTAAAATAGTACTCACGCGGTCAAACCATCAAGCCAAATCGTTGTCCTAATAATGGCGGCAGTGCTGGCACATCTGGCTTGGATCCATGAGAGGATTCTGGAACTATGATGTCTATCACTGGAGGTGGTGTCATCAATGTAGTTGGAATCATTTTATAACAAATAGCCTAAAATTCAGGCAACAACATAACTTATTAAATTTTTTAAAAAAATTTGGCAAAATTTTGTCTATAAATAGAATTTTTCACCAAATATAATTTTTAATTTTTCACAACCCAAACATGTTTTTACACAATTTTAATGAAAATTTTTCAGAATTTTTTATTAATATAGAGGTCTCCGCCAAAAAGACTTATCAATTTTCATAGAGAAAATAGTTGCAGAGATAAATTAAAATAAATGCATATTTAATAAACATCAAATCCTAACCGTTCTAGTGTACTTTCTCTTTTTACTATGCAATTTTCCAACAAACAAGGGTTTTTAAGAATTTAGGGTGTCTATCTATTGGGTTTGGATTTGTTGTCATCTTGGCCAGGCAATGTAGTGCTTTCTTTTGTGGATGGAGACATCAATTTTAAAACCCAACAAGTAGTTATAGTTTATTACTTTCTTTGTGGTTGTTTGGAACCTGTGGAAGGCTAGGAATCATAAAATTTTTAGAAAGGAAGGGATTAAGAAGGAGGGGCTGGTGAGGGACATAAATTTGAATATAAAGATGTGGCAATTAGACAATATGCAAAGATTGCAAGTTTGAGGTTATTTTAGTGGGTTATTGCTATGCTTGCTTTAGGGTTGCTGCTGTTTTGATGCACAGGGTACTAGGCTCCGAATCTGGCTTCTAATTGTGCTTGTTTGTTTTCATTTTTGTGTTAGTTTGGTTTGTTTCCTTGTTGGATCACTAGAAGAAAGTTTCAGAATAGCAACCGATTTTAGTGACCAACAAAATTGGTCGCTATTAGTGACCGATTTTGCGACCAATCAAAATTTTTTAGGAAAAAATATTGATTGCTAAATCGGTAGCTAAATTTCAATTAGCGACTAAATTAGTGACCACCCACTCTTGGTCCCTAAAATCGGTCGCTTTTTTTTTTTTTAATTTAGCAACCAAAATAAAAAGGGCTTTTGGGGTTCGTTGGTGACTAAATCGGCCGCTATTTTTAATTTAGCGACCAATTTTGTGACTAATATAAAAAAAAGCTTAATAATTCTTGGTCACTAAATCGGTCACTAAGAAGTTGGTCACTAAATTGGTTGCTAAGTGTTAAAATAGCAACTGATTTAGTGACCAACTTTAAAATGCTGATTTTAAAGTAGTTGGTCGCTAAATCGGTTACTATTTTATAATTTAGTGACCGAATTAGCAACCGATATAAAAATAGACTGAGAAAGTAGATGGTTGCTAAGGCAGTGGTTGCTAAATCGGTTGCTTAGGGATAATATAGCAACCGACTTTAGCGACCAACTATAAAATCATGGGTTAGAACAATTGGTCACTAAATTGGTTGCTATTATAATTCTTAGCAACTGGATTTGCGACCACTAACAAATAAATTATAAATTAATTGGTTGTTAAATCGGTCACTATTCTTTTTTTGACTAATCAATATATTAAACAAATTAAATTTCAAAATAAATTAAAAAGAAAACATAACTTTGGAACCCTAATTACATTGAGCTCTCTCCTCACAGTGTCCCTCTTGCTGCCTCCCTCACTCTCCGGTGAGTCCTGGTCGGCGCCATTCTTGTTAGCGCCGTTCTCGTCGGTGCCATCTCGCCTCCTCGAGTCTTCAGCATCATCTGCCCCCTCACGGCATTCTTCTCTGCTCGTTCAGCCATTGTCACAGATCGTCGCATCCCCGTCCAGATCTGCCATCACTCGCATTGCATCGTTCTTTTCTTAGAGCCGCCTCATGTAGTAACTTCTTCTCTAATAACAATAGCAGTCTTCTGGTTAAGCAGATTTTCTCCTTCAGTCAAGTACTTTATCTTCGTATTTCTAATTTTGATTTCTCACTATAAATCCAGAGAATTTCTCACTATTTTGATTTTGATTTTGATTTAGTTTTATCTATTAGGATATTAATTAAGCCTCCCTAATCTATTGTTGCTTATCTATTTCTCTGTCTTTTTGTCTATTATGTGCTTTAATTTCAAATTATTAGTTTTGTCACAGATCGTTGCATCGCCGTCCAGATCTGCCATTTCTCATCATCCGAATCCTCCGGTGAAGCTGACAGGTATATAATTTTTGATTTTGTACTATTTTTGTTGTTCTTCACTTTTGGCGCTATTTTCAAATTATTTACATTTTGCATTTTTTAATTTCTGATTTTTGCTTTTAATTCATATACATATTAGTTCAAATTGCAATGAGGTATGCATGTTATTGGTTATGAGGTTCCAAGGGATAGTTTGCAATAAGAAGACTACAATCTAAATAAGACTTGAAATTAAATGACAATAAAATAAATCAAAAAAATAACGATAACAAATACTAGAAAGAGGCATTCATGGCAAGGATTGAGAATCATGGCTTTCTATCCAACTCATTAACTATAATACAATAATTAACAAGAGCTAATCCTATTTCGTCATCTCCAACAGCGGAAGAAGGTATAATGTTATCTTCATATTGAGAGAAAGTCAAATAGGACTAGTTAATCCCAATCCATAAGTAATTGATGTGTGGAAAACGATCCAACACAAAACTCACCGGCAAGTGTACCGGGTCGCATCAAGTACTAATAACTCACATGAGTGAGGTCGATCCCACAGGGATTGAAGGATTGAGCAATTTTAGTTTAGTGGTTGATTTAGTCAAGCGAATCAAGTTTTGGTTGAGTGGGTTGTATTTAACAGAATATAAATTGCTTGGAATGTAAAAGGAGACGGGGAAATTGCAGTAAATTAAAGAACAGGAAAGTAAACTTGCTGAATCTTAAAGAACAAGAAATTAAATGACTGAAACTTAAAGTGCAAGAAATGTAAATTGCAGTAACTTAAATGGCAAGAAATATAAATTGCTTGAATATAAAAGGGGAATTAAGGGTTGGGAATTCAGAATTCCAGCAAGAGGAAGTAGATTGCAACAATTAATAAAGTAGAAGATGAATTGAATAAACTGAAATTCAAACAGAAAATGAAATTAAAGTGCAGCAGGGTTCACAGAAGAACCAAAAGTAAATTGGGGTCTCAGGTCTCAAGAGACTAGGTAGCAGAGCCTAGATCTCTATTTGCCTTCCCAGATCCAAGTTCACAAAGCAATTGACAAGGAATTGAAGAAGATGCAGTAAAGAGAGAGTAAATGGATTCAATTATGCAGAAAAGAAACTAAAGAGTTCTTGAGTGAAGATTGAGACAGAATTTCCTCAATTCTTAACACCCAAGAATCAAAACAAGGAAATTAAAAAGACCCAAGCAAGAACGAGGAAGAAGAGAGATCAATTCTCCTCCCCAATTCTCTGAAATCTCAGTGAAGACACCAAGAGAAGTTCCCAAAGAAAGTGCAAAATTCAAAAGAAAAGAAAAAGGTAAAAGGTCCTAATTACATCAAACTAGCTCCTATTTATACACTTTCTATTCTTGGATTTTGGGATTTGGATGGGC
>NC_029778.3:56958133-56959224 GCF_000817695.3 Arachis duranensis
ACTAAATGTTCTGTATCTAAGTTGCTCTTTATTGTGGACTTTCAATTGGCCATCCCAAATCAGTTGATCTAAGTGACCGGGTTTTGAAATACCCCTTAGAATTTACTCATCCAAGCATATCTTAGTACAAGAACACCACAGGCATATGTCCTAGGGTCCAAGCTATTGGTGTCCAACCTTTATTATTTGTTTTTCTTTGCCATTTTGGCTTTTTCTTCTTCCTTTTCTTTCTGTTTTCGTCACCAAGGGCTTTTTCATTATTGATAAGAGTCTTTGTAACAGCAAGCTAACTCACACTTGAATGAGAATGATATTATGCAACAATTATTTTATGAGTTATGCATTTAATCAAACACATGTACCACCACTAACTTCCATTCTTACTTATGCAACATTGGATATTTCACTTTTCAATTCAAACAAATCTCTTTTATTTAAGCATATGGGAAACAAAACAAATTTTAAAGCTAAGTGATGGATAACAAGCATTATGCAGATTTAGCATTTTTCTAACTATTTATTAACTAACTAAAATGAAAAACAAAGAACAAAAATTGCATGAAGTAAAAGAAATAAATGATGGAGGCCTATCATGTTTCAGACATGCATCTCCTTATTAGAGACATGAAAGAGGAAAAATGAAAGAACTTTGCCACCTTCTAATGGTCGTGGCTGCTGCTTGATTCTCCCTTCTTCTTCTTTCTCTTCCCTGTCTTGGAGTAGTCTTGGATCTCTTCTCCAGGACATCTTCTAGCCCAAACAGAATCTATGAGTCCTTTGAGCCCAAAAGTTTCCAATGTGTTAAAGGTAGACTCAGTGTATTGACGAGACTTTGCTTGTTGTTTGGCTAAGAATTCAGGGTATTGCTCAAATGGCTTGATCTCAGGATTGAGTGTTGGCAAATTGTGGGTCAAGTACTCCAACATTGCTTGCATGTTTTCATCATTCTCCATTCTTTGTGCATATCTGACTTCTCCCATGGTGTGATGAACATTCTTCCATTGATAAAGGTTGTGACTATATTCCGATGCTTTAGCTTGACTGAAATACAGCTTGTCATATGATTCCTTGAATTCTTTGTATTGCTCTTT
>NC_029778.3:56960127-56961367 GCF_000817695.3 Arachis duranensis
ATCATAACTGCACTGATGTCAACTAGAGGAGCACACAAGAGTTCCCACCTTCTTTCTCTAGTAATTTTCCTCATGATGGGATATTCTCCTTCCCTCAACTCAAGGCTTTTCTCATAGATGACATTCTTTGCCTCCATGAACCTATGATATCTCCCTTCATGGAATTTGGATCTAAATTTGTTTGCATCAAATGATGGGGGTTCGGCTACCATAGGTTCCTTTCCCGGCCTTCTTTTTGAACTTGAAGAGGTCATTGAGTTTGAGGTGAAAAGAAAGAAGAAGTGAGAAAAGAAGAAGTTTGTGTTGTGTTTGGGAAGAGTTTTGGTTCGGTTCTGTTGTGAGACAAGGGAATTATGTTGGTTTTAGGAGTAAAGAGGATTATGATTCTCATATGAGGGTAGCTTGAATGAGTGTGTAAACTGTTTGGTGCAACGGCTATTAATAAGCAAAGTCTTCAAGCTTTCCAACAAAACCACAATGAATGAAGAAGGAACTCGTTAGTGCTCACGAAGGGTTGAGATTGAGTTGTTCATCTAAAGGATTCATGGAATGGACGGTCTGCATGCATTGTTGAGGCTTGACGAGGATCCTCCTCCCATTGGCTGCATGCATTTAGGCGTTCAATGATGCATGCATGCATACAAATTCTGCTTCCCCATGAGCACATTCTTCTAGGCACATGTGACCATCCTAACATAGCTTCTCCTAGCCATGGCCCCTCCTAGCTTTTGTCTTAATCTTTTTCTCCTACCTGAACCAAAACAGCTAGCTTAGAACATTAATATAGTCGTTGGCAATTTATTTGCAATAATAAAAATTGTTTTAGTTTGTTTAATAGTTATTTGAATTTTTTTTGTGATCAATTGTGTCCCTAAATAAAAATGCTAAAGTTTGGTGAACACCAAACTTATCTTTTATTGAGGGGACGGCTTAACATTGCAAACCGTTCTTCACAATTGATGCATTTTATATAAAAAAATTTGATGCATGATCCCTTTCTGTATGGTTTTGAGTCCATGATTGGGAAATGATCTTCTGAACATTGTTACACATGCAAACACCAAACTTAGTGTTTGGTCATATGCTTCATCAAAGAAATTATGCATATGTTCTAAGACTAATCCCCCTTTTTTTTTGAAAAATGAACTTGGGTGTACCTTAAGGTACACCAAACTTAGAAGTTTGACATGTGCTTTAAAACAATGTATGTATTTATCAGGCATGAAAGTTCAAAATCATA
>NC_029778.3:56962197-56963977 GCF_000817695.3 Arachis duranensis
AATTCTGGAAAGACTTTCAAGATGATTCTCTCCTCATGCATCCTGAGGGTTAACTCTCCCTGCTTTATATCCACAATGGCTCTAGCAGTGGCCAAAAATGGTCGACCAAGTATTATGGAGTCATTGCCATTTTCTGAAGATTCCAGGATCACAAAATCCGTAGGATATATGAACTTGTCAACCTTAACTAAAAGGTTCTCAATCAGCCCTTTAGGATATACCACTGATTGGTCCACCAACTCCAAGGACATCTGTATTGGTTTCACCTCCTCTATGCCAAGCTTCTTCACTAAAGAAGATGGGATTAGATTTATGCTTGCTCCTAAATCACACATCCCCTTGTTGATGAATAGATTTCCAATAGTGCATGGTAGGAAGAAACCTCCAGGATCTTCAAGCTTGGGAGGGAGTCCCTTTTTAATGAGTGCACTGCATTCTTCACTAAGCATTACAGTTTCCTTTTCATTCCAACTTCTTTTCTTGTTGATGAGCTCCTTCAAGAACTTGGCATACAGAGGCATTTGCTCCAATGCCTCAGCTAAAGGTATGTTGATTTCCAGCTTCTTGAAAGTCTCAAGAAATTTGTGAAAATGCTGATCCTTTGTCTCTTTGTGTAATCTCTGTGGATAAGGCAGTGGTGGTGTTAAGTTCTTCTCCACTTGATGTTGTCTTGGAATTGGTTCTTCCATGATTTGCTTCCCTTTCTTCAAATTCTGTGATTTGTTGTCTTCCTCTGTGAGTTTTTCTGGGACATTCTTGCTTACCATGTCCTTGTTGGTGGCTTCATCATTCTTCGTTGGCTCATTGTCATTGTTCTTGGTTGCTCCTTGGTTACCATCCAATAACACTTTTCCACTTCTTAGTTGCACGACCTTGCATTCTTCCTTTGGGTTGGGAATGGTGTCACTAGGTAGTGAACTTGATGGCTTCTCAACAGAAATCTGCTTGGAAATTTGCCCAATTTGCCTTTCTAAGTTCTTCATGGAAGCTTCTTGGTTCTTTGTTGTCAATTCTTGGTTCTTCATCATCTTCTCCATGAGCAACTCTAGATTGGTGATCCTCTGGGAATCTTGTGAGATTGGTTGGTTTTGGGGTGTTGATGGATGATGATAGGTGTCAAAATTGGTTGATTTTGGGTTGTTGATGGATGATGATAAGTGGTTTGATTTGTTGGCTGGTTATTGGGTGGATAATGGTTAGAGTTGGGGTAGTTATTTTGTGGTTTTCTGTATGTATTTTGGTTAGTGTTTGGCTGGGGGTTGTGGTTTGTGCTTTTCTAATTGTTCTGACTTGAGTTTCTTTGCCATGGTTGTTGGTTTTGATTATGGTTGTCTCCCCATCTGAGGTTGGGATGGTTCTTCCAAGATGGATTGTAAGTATCACCATAGACTTCATTTGTTCCAGGATTTTGGTTGTGCATGTATTGGACTTGCTCTTGCTGTTGCTCCTCTTGAGTTTCTTCACTTTGCAACCAAGTAGTTGGTGGTTGGCTGGTGGCACTCACTGATGCAACTTGCAAGCCATCAATTCTTTTGGCCATTTGTTCAAACTGTTGTTGAATCTGCTGCTGCATTATCTTGTTCTGAGCTAGAATTGAATCCACTCCTTCCAACTCTATTACTCCTCTTCTTTGTGATGGTTGGCGTTGTCTTTGATGAACAAAGAAATATTGGTTATTGGCCACCATATCAATGAGGTTTTGAGCTTCCTCTGTAGTTTTCATGAGTTGCAAAGAGCCTCCAGCTGAATGATCAAGTGCTTCTTGAGCCTTAAGAGTGAG
>NC_029778.3:56964693-56964924 GCF_000817695.3 Arachis duranensis
CTAATAACTCACATGAGTGAGGTCGATCCCACAGGGATTGAAGGATTGAGCAATTTTAGTTTAGTGGTAGATTTAGTCAAGCGAATCAAGGTTTGGTTGAGTGGGTTGTATTTAACAGAATATAAATTGCTTGGAATGTAAAAGGAGACCGGGAAATTGCAGTAAATTAAAGAACAGGAAAGTAAACTTGCTGAATCTTAAAGAACAAGAAATTAAATGACTGAAACTTAA
>NC_029778.3:56965123-56972214 GCF_000817695.3 Arachis duranensis
CGAAAATGAAATTAAAGTGCAGCAGGGTTCACAGAAGAACCAAAAGTAAAATGGGATCTCAGGTCTCAAGAGACTAGAATGCAAAGTCTAGATCTCAATTTGCCTTCCCAGATCCAAGTTCACAAAGCAATTGACAAGGAATTGAAGAAGAAGCAGTAAAGGGAAAGTAAATGGATTCAATTATGCAGAAAAGAAACTAAAGAGTTCTTGAGTGGAGATTGAGACAGAATTTCCTCAATTCTTAACACCCAAGAATCAAAACAAAGAAATTAAAAAGACCCAAGCAAGAACAAGGAAGAAGAGAGATCAATTCTCCTCCCCAATTCTCTAAAATCTCGGTTCAAGAACAATTACAAGAAATTCAAAGCTCAAAGAAAGTGCAAAATTCAAAAGCAAAGCTCAAGGTAAGTCTCAAGGTTAAAAGTAAACAAAAGGTAAAAGGTCCTAATTACATCAAACTAGCTCCTATTTATACACTTTCTATTCTTGGATTTTGGGATTTGGATGGGCTTTTGATTTGGTGAAGAAATGAATTGAATTGGATTTTTAATTCAATTTTTGGCCCAAAATTAATAGCTCCTAGGAGGCTGCCCTGCCCTTGTGGAGGGCAGGGCAGGATTTGGTGCGTGTTGGTGCTTGCTTGGTGCGGCTTGGTGCGATCTGGTGCTTGCTGGTGCGCAGAACGCTGCCCTGCCCTTGCGGAGGGCAGGGCAGGAAAAATTGGTGCTGCCAGGATCGTGATGGTGCGCGCTGGTGCTGCCAGAAGCATGCCGTGGTGCGCCAGAATTGAACCTTGGTGCGCCAGATTCATGCACCAACAAAATGCTACCCTGCCCTCGCGGAGGGCAGGGCAGTGTTTTCACTTTGATGTCCCAGGTTCGAATCATGGCCGAAACATGCCCTTGTGGAGGGCAATGCTTGCCTCCCCCATTGTATGTGGCACACTTTTCCTTCCTTTGACCACGCTTCCTTCTCCTTGGGTCACGCTTTCTTAGGCCACGCTTTTCTCTTTTATTCTTTTCTTCACCTGAAATAAACCAAAACAACCACTCCAAGTATCACTAAATTCATAAGGCTTATAAATCAATTAAAATTCAATTAAAATTAGCTTAAACCTCATGGATTAACATTAATTTCATGGTGGTTGCTTGATTTAAAGAAGTTGTGCATTTTCACTCCAAATCACTTACTTAAGAAGCAAGAAAGTGCCTAAAGACTAACAAAACAAATGAAATTAGCTTGAAAAATGGGTATATGATGACTTGTCATTAGTAATGTTAATGGAAACAAGACTAACTAATCACTCTAGATCACCAATCTAAATTGGGTATTAATAACTCAAGATTGTCCGATTTCTCTTTCGAAGCCAAGAATGCTCAGGAACTACTGTAAACTTAAGCCAAACATTTTGTCAAACACTTGGTAGGCAAAAAAGAAAAGCATGGTAAAATTGCAAGGAATAATAAATTCTACAACTACCCAATGCAAGAAAATGACATTAACAACTCAAACAAACATTAAAAGGAACATAAAACATCAAATTTCATTAAAAGAAATTGAAATTGACAAGAGTTCATCACCATAAAAAGAGGCATAAAAGAGAAATTAACAATGTAAACTAAGAGAACAAAGATGTAGGAACAAGAAATTATAAGAAAAACTAATTAAAAACAAGAATCAAAACCTATATCTAGAAGGAAATTAAACTAAGAACCCTAATAGAGAAGAGGGAGCTTATCTCTCTAGAACTAACCTAATGCATGTTTCCTACACTACCTAATTGCTCCCCCTTTGTTCTCTCTTGAATTCTTTATCAAATAGCTTCAGAAATGAGTTGGATTTGGTCCTGAAAAGCTCAGAAATTGCCCCTAGCATATTAACTTTAATGAGGTCACGTGACCAACGTCATGCGTGTGCGTAGTCGACACGTGCGCATCGCTAGCTGGTGCGCGTGTACGCAAAACCCCCACACTTTTTCGTACAGCAGTAGTACCAGCAAGTGCACTGGGTCGTCCAAGTAATACCTGAGCAAGTCAGGGTCGATCCCAGGAGGATTGTGGCTTGAAGCAAGCTGTGGTTGTCTTGCAGGTCTTAGTTAGGCGGAACCAGAAGGAGTTGAAATATTACGTAAACCTTGAATGATTATATATCATAAATGTTGAAAGGGATAAGACCAATTGGATTAAATAATAGGAATTATATGATGGGAATTGAGTTGAGAGTCAGAGTTGCTTTGTCTTTCTGAATTAACTCTGGTATTACTCTCTTCTTTGCTTGTGAATGATCTTCTTCTATGGCAGGCTGTAAGTGATCGACACTGGTTTGAGCAGCTGCCAATACTCCTCTGGATCTGAACCCCAAGTTTAATGTGGATCCCTCTCTACTTGAGGGTGAAGCGTGTACAGTCCATTCTCCTTTATGATCCTACTCAAATCGTCACAGACAAGGTCGGATCTTCCGGATTAGAGAATGCTGCATCTTTGGGTTCTAGCTTCTACCACAGAGACTCTAATCTCCCTGGAAATTGGCTGAACTGATGTCTCAAGAAGTCCCCAACGAAGTCATGGATTAGCTGTCTGAGAGATGTATATTCAAGCTGTTGGTCGTCCTTGTCTGGTGAAAGACGCATTCTGACCCAAGTAGACGTGTGTGTTTGTCAGGCACGTTCATCTTAATGTGATAAACAGAGCTAATCGGTTAGATCATCCTATTCACCACGATGAAATACAAATATATATCTTAGAATTAATCAAACACGGATTGAAGAGAAGCAGTAGTACTTTTATTAATTCATAGGACTCAGCAGGGCTCCCTCAGTGAGAGGTGTAAAAGGTTCTTCAATTACTAGGTTAATGACTAAGGATTACACAAAAAGGGTAGAACAGTCTATTTAATGCTAAAATCAATTTCTGGGCCCACTTGGTGAGTGTTTGGCTGAGCTTTGATGAGATGTACGTGCTGTGAGGCTCCTTGGGCATGGAATGCCAGCTAGGGGACCTCTCTGGGCGTTTGTACATTGGTCTATGCTCTTTGGGCGTTCGACGCCTGTAAGGGTGCAGATAGCTGGCGTTGGACACTTTTGGGTCTTCTGATCCAAAGCAAAGTATGGAATATTATATATTGCTGGAAAGCTCTGGAAGTGAGATTTCTATATTCGTTGAGAGCACTCCAACTTCTGGAAAATACCTGAAATTGCCCAAAAGTACAAAAACTCATAGTAGAATCCAAAAATGTGAATTTAACACTAAAACCTATAAAAACTCAATAAAAACTAAATAAAAACTACTAAAAACTATATGAAAATGATGTCAAAAAGTGTATAAAATATCTGCTCATCACAATACCAAACTTAAACAGTTGCTTGTCCCTAAGCAACTAAAAACACAGAGGATAAAAAGAAAATTAAGATACAATAAATTTTTAAGTTTCAAATGAAGCTTAGTTAAAATCAAATGAGCGGGACTTAGTAGCTTTTTACTTCTGAATAGTTTTGGCATCTCACTATCCATTAAAACTCAAGATGTTGGCTTCCTTAGGTACTTAGAATCCAAAAGATATTATTGACTTTCCTAGTTAAGATTATTTTGATTCTTGAACTCAGCTTTCTGAGTCTTGGCTGTGACCCTAAGCACTCTGTTTTCTAGTATAACCACCGGATACATTCATGCCACAGACACTTTAACTGGGTGAACCTTTTCAGATTATGACTCAACTTTGCTAGAGTCCCCAGATAGAGGTGTCCAGAATTCTTAATCACACTCTTTTTGCTTTGGACCACGACTTTAACTGCTCAGTCTCAAGCTTTTCACTTGACACCTTCACGCCACAAGCACATGGTTAGGGATAGCTTGGTTGAGCCGCTTAGGCCAGGATTTTATTCCTTTTGGCCATCCTAACCACTGATGCTTAAAGCCTTGGGTCCTTTTACCCTTGCCTTTTGGTTTAAAGGGTTACTGGCTTTTTCAATATGCCCTCCTTTTCCTGCATTTTTGGGCAGTAATGGATTTTTCTACTTATTATTTTTTTTTCTTTTTCGCCATTTTTTTCTTTTGCAACATGCTTTTTCTTTTGCTTTTTGCTGCTTTTTCTTGCTTCAAGAATCAATTTTCAGATTTTTTAGATCACCAATAATACTTTTCCTTTTTCCTTATTTTTTGAAGAGACAACATTCATAAATTTCAACTTCAAATATGCACTGTTTATTTCATACATTCAGAAAACAAAAGCAAATGACACCACATCAAACTAATTAAACTAATCTTATTTTAAACTTGAAATTCATGCATCTCTCAATTCTTTTCAATAAAAATTTTTCATTTAAGCAAGGTGAGAGACATATGGAACATTTTACAACTTAAAGACATCAATGCAAATGATCATGCAACTAGAACAAGAGAACAGATAAATAAACAGACAGAAAATAGAAAAATAACAGGAGAGGAGTAAAAGAGAACGATTTCACCTGAATGATGGTGGCTAGTGCTCCTCCTTGAGGATCCCATGTAGTGCTTAATCTCTTGAATATCACTCCTTTTGCCTTTGTTGAGGCAGCTGCACAGGCTCATGTACATGCTCTCTAATTTGCTCCATCTTCTTCTTCTATACTTAAGAGTGGTAGAAGTCATAAAGCAAAGCTTTTGCAACACCAAATTTAAGAGTTTTGCTCATCCTCGAGCAAATATGATCAACGGGAAAGAAAAAGATGGGGTAGGTGGAGCTTCTGTGGGACCTCTTGGTCCTGAGAGGCTAGGGAATTCCAGATTCCCTACTTCTCTGCACTGGCGTTCAACACCAGCAATGCTCCCCTCTTGGGGCGTTGAATGCCTAGCAGGGCCTCCTGGCTGGCATTCAACTTTGACACTCCACTTGGAGTGTTCTATTTTTTCTGCTGTGAATCCTGTCTCTTGACTAATGCACATGATCATGATACTGACAACTGAAAGAAAAAACAAAATGAAAATAAATGGTTCAGTAAAGTTGGGTTGCCTCCCAATAAGTGCTCTTTTAAAGTCACTAGCTTGACCTTTAGCTCCTTATGGAGGTGAATATGGCCTCAGATTTCACCCCTTACAGTGAATTTCCTTCCTGTCCTCTCATGAATGAGCTCTACATGCTCTAAAGATAGGACACGACTCACTGTATGTCGTAGGACTAGATTCTTAGTGAAGACAACTCTCATGCCAGGTGAGAGGCCTTTAGTAGGAACTTTCTTGTCCCTCCAGCCTTTAGGTACTTTTTTTAGTACCTTTGTTCTTAGAGCTTGTTGAGAACCGCCCAACACCAAACTTAGAATTGATGTCTGGGGGCTCTGCAGAGCTCTGCATGAAAAGATAGGGTTGGCACACTAGGTGTTGGACAGTTATTTCTCTTTTAGAGGGAGAATTGGTTTGAGGCATCTTGAATAAGATGTGATCCTCCCCTAACTTTAGGGTTAGTTCTCCCTTAGCCACATCAATGATAGCATTGGCTGTGGTTAGGAAAGGTCTTCCAAGGATGACACAGTCATCCTTATCCTTTCCTATGTCCAGGACAATGAAGTTTGCAGGGATGTAGTGGTTTTCAACTTTAACCAAGACATTCTCCACTAAGCCATATGGCTTCTTCATGGTCTTGTTTACCATCTCTAAAGAGACGTGTGCAGCTTGTACCTCAAGAATTCCCAACTTCTCCATTATAGAGAGTGGCATGAGGTTGATGCATGAACCTAAGTCACACAGAGCCTTATCAAAGGTCATAGTGCCTATGGTGCAACGAAGCAGAAAGCATCCAGGATCTAGAAGCTTCTGAGGTAGCTCTTACTGAACCAAAGCATCGAGTTCTTTGGTAAGCAGTGGAGGTTTTTCCTCTAGAGGCTTTGTACCAAATAACTTGGCATTTAGCCTCATAAGAGCTCCTAGGTACCGAGCAACTTGCTCTTCCCTAGTGTCTTCATCCTCACTTGAGGATGGGTAGTCATCAGAACTTATGCACTGTAGAAGTGCATTCAAAGGAACCTCAATAGTCTTTATGGTTTCCTTTGGTTCTGGACTAGAGGGCTATTGAGTGGGCTTTAAGCTCTCAAAGGGTGTGCTTGGGCTGGCATTCAACGCCAGCTCTGTCAGATTATTGGGTGTTAAACGCCCTTGCTGTCCACCCTGATTGGCGTTAAACGCCAGTCCCTCTAGCATTCTGGGCGTTGAACACCTAGTGAGGGGTTCCTCACTGGCATTCAGCGCCAGAATAGCTACCTAGTTGGGCGTTGAATGCCTAGTGAGGGGTTCCTCACTGGCATTTAACACCAGAAAGTCTTCCTGTTTGGGCGTTGAACGCCCAGCCAGTGCTCCCTGGCTGGCGTTCAACACCAGCTTTTCTGCCAGGATGACGCCCAGTGAGGGCTTCCTCACTGGTGTTTAGTGCCAAGCTTGCTGCCATTATGGGTGTTGAACGCCCAATGAAGGCTTCTTCAGTGGCATTTAACGCCTTTCCATTCTCCTCCAATTCGGCCTCAACCTCCATAGTTATGGCCTTGCACTCTTGGTGCACGAAATTGCAATCACACTTTTGCAATCCCGCACAACTAACCAGCAAGTACACTGGGTCGTCCAAGTAATACCTTACGTGAGTAAGGGTCGATCACACGGAGATTGTCGGCTTGAAGCAAGCTATGGTTATCTTGTAAATCTTAGTCAGGATATCAGAAATTATCAGGATTGATTGTAAAAAGCAAAAGAACTTGAATTAAGTACTTGTTTTGCAGTAATGGAGAATAGGTTGAGGTTTTGGAGATGCTCCATCTTCTGAATCTCTGCTTTCCTACTGTCTTCTTCTTCAAGCACGCAAGGCTCCTTCCATGGCAAGCTGTATGTAGGGTTTCACCGTTGTCAATGGCTACCTCCCATCCTCTCAGTGGAAATGTTCAACGCACCCTGTCACGGCACGGCTATCCATCTGTCGGTTCTCAATCAGGCCGGAATAGAATCCAGTGATTCTTTTGCGTCTGTCACTAACGCCCCGCCCTCAGGAGTTTGAAGCACGTCACAGTCATTCAATCATTGAATCCTACTCAGAATACCACAGACAAGGTTAGAACCTTCCGGATTCTCTTGAATGCC
>NC_029778.3:56972321-56972483 GCF_000817695.3 Arachis duranensis
TAGAGCTCCTCACCCCCAACCATGGGGTTTAGAGACTCATGCTGTGGAAGGTACACAAAGAAACGTGTAAAGAGTCATCATGTCCAGATACAGTGTCAAAAGATCTATTAATAGTAAACTAGTAACCTAGGGTATACAGAAATGAGTAAATGACGTAAAAAT
>NC_029778.3:56972651-56973977 GCF_000817695.3 Arachis duranensis
TTTAACTCCAATTTTTATGCCAGTTCCAGCGTTAAACGCTGGAAATTCTGAGGCTGATTTGCCATGCCGGTTTGGGTCATCAAATCTCGGGCAAAGTATGGACTATCATATATTTCTGGAAAGCCCAGGATGTCTACTTTCCAATGCCATTGAGAGCGCGCCAATTGGGCTTCTGTAGCTCCAGAAAATCCACTTCAAGTGCAGGGAGGTCAGAATCCAACAGCATCTGCAGTCCTTTTCAGTCTCTGAATCAGATTTTTGCTCAGGATCCTCAATTTCAGCCAGAAAATACCTGAAATCACAGAAAAACACAAAAACTCATAGTAAAGTCCAGAAAAGTGAATTTTAACTAAAAACTAATAAAAATATACTAAAAACTAACTAGAATATACTAAAAACATACTAAAAACAATGCCAAAAAGCGTATAAATTATCCGCTTATCACAACACCAAACTTAAATTGTTGCTTGTCCCCAAGCAACTAAAAATCAAAATAGGATAAAAAGAAGAGAATATACTATAGACTCCAAAATATCAAGTTGCTTGAGTCCCCAATTAGAGGGGTCTAGGGTTCTTAAGCACACTCTTTTTGCCTTGGATCTCAACTTTATTTCTTTCTTTTTCTTTTACTTTCTCTCTTCCCTTTTTTTTCGAAATATATTTTTTTTTGAATCACTGCTTTTTCTTGCTTCAAGAATCACTTTGATGATTTTTCAGATCCTCAATAACAGTTCTCTTTTTCCTCATTCTTTCAAGAGCCAACAATTTTAACATTCTCAAAACAACAAATTCAAGAGACATATGCACTGTTCAAACATTCATTCGGAAAACAAAAATTATTGTCACCACATCAAACTAATTCAACTAGTTTCAAGGATAAATTTCAAAATCCTGTACTTCTTGTTCTTTTGTGATTAAAGCATTTTTCATTTAAGAGAGGTGATGGATTCATAGGCCATTCATAGCTTTAAGACATGAATTTTAAATTTTATTAATTATGAATTAAGAACAAGACTCAAAAATAGATATAAGATGAGACTAAAAAAGTAAAATTAGAAAGCAAAAATTTAAACTAGGCTCCTAATGATAGAGGTTTTCACAGAGTTAGGACTCAACAACCTTGATTTTGAGAAGTGGATGCTCCCTCAGCTTGAGAGGAGAGCTTTTGGCGTTTCAACTCTTGTTCCTTCAGCAATTTGCAGAGCATGCAGTTTTGATTCTGCTGTTCTTCCTTCAGTTGCTCCATAGTCTCTTGCAACTTGGTGATAAATGCTTCTAGGCTGGCCCAGTAGCCAATTTCAGGAAATTCAGGGAGGAACTCCTGCG
>NC_029778.3:56974081-56975256 GCF_000817695.3 Arachis duranensis
AGTATGGAACGCCCAATAAAGTCTAGCCAACCTCTTGCAATTGGTTTGAGGTCTCCCCTTTTGAGTTTGTTTGGGACACCCTTTGAATTGGTTATTCACTTAGTTCCAGGGAGGCATATGTCTTCTAGAACTTGATCCAACCCTTTATCTTCTCTCACCATTCTCCTATTAAAGGATTTAGGATCATCTTGCAGTTGAGGCAATTTGAAGATCTCTTATTTTGTCCAGATGGAAGTACATAACTTTCCTTTTGACCATGGTTCTGTAAGTATGGTAAGCAGTTCCAGTTATTCTCTGCTTATCTGTTAACGACAGATTTGAGTAGAATTCCTGAACCATATTCCTTCCAACCTTTATCTCAGGATTGGTTAGAACTTCCCATCCTCTGTTTCGAATTTGCTCTTGGATCCCCGGATATTCATCTTCTTTCAGATCAAATTTAACTTCCGGGATCACTGACCTCAGACCCATTATTTTGTGATAATGGTCTTCATGTTCTTTGGTTAAGAACTTCTCTTGATTCCAAAGATTCTTTGGATTATTTTCTTTCTTTCCTCTTAAATTGGTTTGTTTTCCCTTAGGAGCCATGATCTTGATGAATCTTGGCTTAGTGATCACGGAAAAGCACACCAAACTTAGAGGTTTGCTTGTCCTCAAGCAAAAGAAAGGAAAGAAGAGAGAGAGAGGAAGAGCAAATTCGAATGGTGTGGGGAATGAGGGGTGCCAAACGTGTATTTATAAAGTGGGGAGGAGAGATTTCGAAAAAAAGAAAAATTTGAAAGGAGGTTTGAGAAGATATGGAAAGAAATTGAGAGAAGTGTAAGTTTTTGAACAAAATTTGGGAATGATTTGAGAGATTTGAAGAATGATTTTAGATTTTTGAAAATTTGAAAGTGAATTATGAGAGATTGAAATTTATTTTTGTAGAAAAATATGGGTAAGAAAATGAAAGTTTGAAAAATTTGATTTGAAAACAAAATTGTGGTCCCCCACCTTTCTGGCGTTAAACACCCAGAATGGCACCCATTCTGGCGTTTAACGCCCAATTATTGCCCCCTTTTGGGCGTTTAACGCCCAGCCAGGTGCCCTGGCTGGCGTTAAACGCCAGAATTCCTTTATCACTGGGCGTTTTTCTAAACGCCCAGGATGCTGCACACCTGGCGTTAAACGCCCAG
>NC_029778.3:56975356-56975767 GCF_000817695.3 Arachis duranensis
ATGGCGTTAAACGCCCAGAATGGTATCCATTCTGGCGTTTAACGCCCAAAATGCCCCTTACTGGTGTTTTTTCGCCAGTAAGCTCTTTTTCTCTGCTTTTTGAGCTGAATCCTTCTGTAACTCTGTGAATTCCTTCATTTTTGATACTTGCCTCTGTAAGAACAAATCATATAACCTCCTAATGACTGGGTTGCCTCCCAGCAAGCGCTTCTTTACTGTCTTTAGCTGGACCTTTACTGAGGATCACTCAAGTCTCAGTTTTGAGCATTCTTGCTCAAAATTGCCTTCAAGATAATGCTTGATTCTCTGTCCATTAACAATGAACTTTTTGTCAAAATCAATATTCTGAAGCTCAACATATCCATATGGTGACACTCCTGTAATCACATACGGACCCCTCCACCGGGATTT
>NC_029778.3:56980706-56981428 GCF_000817695.3 Arachis duranensis
ATGCTACTCCCATATGCAGCTGTAATGGGGTTAGCATATGACCCCAGAGTCCTTCTGGACTGATCAATTCCACTTAGGTCCATAATGGATAAAGGGAAATGATATGGATTGCAAATAGATAAAATATTTTGTTTTTTTTTTGAATTAAATGAAAAAAATAAAATAAAATAAATGGAAATTAAGATAAAAATTCGAAAATAAAAAAGAAAATAAGATCAAAGCAAATTGAGAACTGAATCAATTAGTTAATTAAAAAGATTTTGAAAGGAGCAATTAAAAAGATATGATTGAAAAATTTTTATGAAAAAGATATGACTTTTGAAAAGAGGAAAGAGAAAAACAACAGAATGACACCAAACTTAAAACTTTTAGAAAATCAAACACTAATTTTCGAAAATTTTTAAGGGAAAAACACAAAGAGGACACCAAACTTAGAATTTTTATAGATCAAAAAGAGACTAAGGACATGCAAAAATCGAAAAACTAAAAGAAAAGTGAAAGCATGCAATTGACACCAAACTTAAAATATGAAACTAGACTCAACTAAAAGACTCTAAACCAACAAAAACAAAATAGTCCTAATCTAAGCAACAAAATAAGCCGTCAGTTGTCCAAACTCAACAATCCCCGGCAACGGCGCCAAAACTTGGTGCACGAAATTGCAATCACACTTTTGCAATCCCGCACAACTAACCAGCAAGTGCACTGGGTCGTCCAAGTAA
>NC_029778.3:56982608-56983375 GCF_000817695.3 Arachis duranensis
TTTTAACTAAAAACTAATAAAAATATACTAAAAACTAACTAGATTATACTAAAAACATACTAAAAACAATGCCAAAAAGCTCTAAGTTGACTAACTTGTACCTCTAAGTTTCTAATGGAGGACCTAGTTTCATTAGTGAAGCTCTGGATGGTCTTAGTGAGGTTGGAGACCAGAATGGCTAAGTCAGAAAGGCTCTACTTAGAGGTCTCCATATTCCCTTGAGAAGATGGGAATGGTGGTCTGTTATTGAACCTATTTTGGTTCCTACCATCTTGATTGAAACCTTGTTGAGGTTTCTGTTGATCCTTCCATGAGAGGTTAGGATGATTCCTCCATGAAGGATTATAAGTGTTTCCATAGGGTTCTCCTATGTAATTCACCTCCTCCATGGTGGGTGGTGCACGAAATTGTGATAATCAATGGCGCCATCAACATGGTACGCTCAATTGCAATCTCAACTATTTATCACAACTTCGCACAACTAACCAGCAAGTGCACTGGGTCGTCCAAGTAATAAACCTTACGCGAGTAAGGGTTGATCCCACGGAGATTGTTGGTATGAAGCAAGCTATGGTCACCTTGAAAATCTCAGTCAGGCAGATTCAAATGGTTATGGATGATATACAAATAAGGCATAAAGATAGAGATACTTATGTAATTCATTGGTGAGAACTTCAGATAAGCGTATGGAGATGCTTTGTCCCTTCCGTCTCTCTGCTTTCCTACTGCCTTCATCCAATCCTTCTTACTCCTTTCCATGGCAAGCT
>NC_029778.3:56984351-56984922 GCF_000817695.3 Arachis duranensis
GTGCCAGTTTGGGCGTTTAACTTCCATTCTTGTGCCAGTTCCGGCGTTTAACGCCGGGCAGTTTTGAGCTGATTTGGAACGCCAGTTTGGGCCATCAAATCTCGGGCAAAGTATAGACTATTATACATTGCTGGAAAGCCCAGGATGTCTACTTTCCAACGCCATTGAGAGCGCGCCAATTGGGTTTTTGTAGCTCCAGAAAATCCACTTCGAGTGCAGGGAAGTCAGAATCCAACAGCATCTACAATCGTTTTCAGCCTCTGAATCAGATTTTTGCTCAGGTCCCTCAATTTCAGCCAGAAAATACCTGAAATCACAGAAAAACACACAAACTCATAGTAAAGTCCAGAAAAGTGAATTTTAACTAAAAACTAATAAAAATATAATAAAAATTAACTAAAACATACTAAAAACAATGCCAAAAAGCGTATAAATTAACCGCTCATTACAACACCAAACTTAAATTGTTGCTTGTTTTTATCCATGCACTTCCATGCACTTCCCAGTTTCTAGGACTATGAAATCAGCAGGGATGTAATGGTCTTCAATCTTTACCAGAACATCCTCTACA
>NC_029778.3:56985074-56987173 GCF_000817695.3 Arachis duranensis
TTGACCCTAGGTCACACAGAGCCTTCTTAAAGGTCATGGTGCCTATGGTACAAGGTATTGAGAACTTCCCAGGGTCCTGTCTCTTTTGAGGTAGTTTCTGCCTAGACAAGTCATCCAATTCTTTGGTGAGCAAAAGGGGTTCATCCTCCCAAGTCTCATTACCAAATAACTTGTCATTTAGCTTCATGATTGCTCCAAGGTATTTAGCAACTTGCTCTTCAGTGACATACTCATCCTCTTCAGAGGAAGAATACTCATCAGAGCTCATAAATGGTAGAAGTAAATCCAATGGAATCTCTATGGTCTCTGTGTGAGCTTCAGATTCCCATTGTTCCTCATTAGGGAACTCATTAGAGGCCAGTGGACGTCCATTGAGGTCTTCCTCAGTGGCGATCACTGCCTCTTCCTCCTCTCCAAGTTCGGCCATGTGGGTCATGTTAATGGCCTTGCATTCTCCTTTTGGATTCTCTTCTGTATTGCTTGGAAGAGTACTAGAAGGAGTTTCAATGACTTTCTTACTCAGCTGGCCCACTTGTGCCTCCAGATTTCTGATGGAGGATCTTGTTTCACTCATGAAACTGAAAGTGGCCAGTGGCTCTGCTTAGAATTTTCTGTCTGTTGCTTAGAAGATGATGGAAAAGGCTTGCCATTTGCTAAACCTGTTTCTTCCACCATTTTTGTTGTTGAAACCTTGTTGAGGTCTCTGTTGATCCTTCCATGAGAGAATTGGATGATTTCTTCATGAAGAATTATAGGTGTTTCCATAGGGTTCTCCCATGTAATTCACCTCTTCCATTGAAGGGTTCTTAGGATCTGAAGCTTCTTCTTCAAATGAAGCATCCTTAGTACTGCCTGGTGCAGCTTGCATTCCAAACAGACTTTGAGAAATCATATTGACTTGCTGAGTCAATATTTTGTTCTGAGCTAGTATGGCATTCAGAGTATCAATCTCAAGAACTCCTTTCTTCTGATTCGTCCCATTGTTCACAGGATTCCTTTCAGAAGTGTACATGAATTGGTTATTTGCAACCATTTCAATGAGTTCTTGAGCTTCTGCAGGCATCTCCTTCAGATGAAGAGATCCTCCAGCAGAGCTGTCCAATGACATCTTGGACAGTTCAGATAGACCATCATAGAAGATACCTATGATGCTCCATTCAGAAAGCATGTCAGAGGGACACTTTCTGATCAATTGTTTGTATCTTTCCCAAGCTTCATAGAGGGATTCACCTTCCTTCTGCCTGAAGGTTTGGACTTCCACTCTAAGCTCACTCAATTTTTGAGGTGGAAAGAACGTTGCCAAGAAGGCATTAACTAGCTTTTCCCAAGAGTTCAGGCTTTCTATAGGTTGTGAGTCCAACCATATCCTAGCTCTGTCTCTTACAGCAAAAGGGAATAGCATAAGTCTGTAGACCTCAGGGTCAACCCCATTGGTCTTGACAGTGTCACAGATTTGCCTCTACAGAGAGTTGTGCCTTAGCTTCTCTTAGCTTTCGCTTCAAGGTCCTTTTAGGTTCAGAGTCAGCCTCAACAAGAATGCTTTTGTCTTTGCTCCTGCTCATATGAAAGAGAAGAGAATAAGAAAGTACGGAATCCTCTATGTCACAGTATAGAGATTCCTTAAACTGTCAGAGGAAAAGAAAAAATAGAAGGAAGAGGTAGAAGAATTCGAACTTATCAAGAAAAATGGAGTTCGAATTGTGTATTAAGGAGGAGTGTTAGTCCATAAATAGAAGGATGTGAGAAGAGGGGAAGAAACTTTCGAAAATTAAGTAAAAGATTTTAAAAACATTTTGAAAAACACTAATTGATTTTCGAAAACCAAGAGTGGAAACGAAATCAAGTGATTTTTGAAAGAGATTTAGAAATTAGAAATCAACAAGATATGATTGAAAACTATTTTGAAAAAGATGTGAGAAAAATATTTAAAAAGATATGATTGAGAAGATATGATTTGAAAAACAATTTAAAAAGATTTGATTTTAAAAATTAATGACTTGGCTAACAAGAAAAGATATGATTCAAACATTAAACCTTTCTCAACAGAAAAGGCAACATACTTGAAATGTTGAATCAAATCATTAATTGATAGCAAGTAT
>NC_029778.3:56987272-56988161 GCF_000817695.3 Arachis duranensis
TGATTTTGAAAAATTGGAAAACCTGAAAAAAATTTGAATTAAAAACAGAATCTTCCCTCTTGTGCCATCCTGGCGTTAAACGCCCAGAATGGTGCACATTCTGGCGTTTAACGCCCAAAACACTACCCTTTTGGGCGTTAAACGCCCAGCCAGGCACCCTGGCTGGCGTTTAAATGCCAGTTTTCCTTCTTCACCGGGCGTTTTGAACGCCCAGCCTTTTTCTGTGTAATTCCTCTGCTGTATGTTCTGAATCTTCAATTCTCTGTATTTTTGACTTGAAAAGACACAAATTAAATTTTTTTTTTGGATTTCTAATAATCAAAATGTAACTAAAATCAAATAACAATGCATGCAAGACACCAAACTTAGCAGTTTGTATACCATTGACACTAACAAAATGAGAATGCATATGAGAAACTTAGCAGTTTGTATACCATTGACACTAACAAATGAGAATGCATATGAAAAACAACAAAACACTTGAGACAAGAGAATTTAAAGATCAGAACAAGGAAATCATCAAGAACAACTTTAAGATTAATGAAGACACATGCATGAATGCAAGAAAAATAGAAACATGCAATTGACACCAAACTTAAAATGAGACACTAGACTCAACAAGAAACATAAAATATTTTTTTTATTTTTATGATTTTGTAATTTTTTTGGATTTTTCGAAAATTAAGTGGAAAAGAAAATAAAGATATCAAAATTCTTAATGAGAATTCCAGGAATTATGCAATGTTAGTCTAAAGCTTCAGTCTAAAGGAAATAGATATGGTTAGCCAAGCTTCAGCAGAACATTGCATTCAAGAGCTAAATTGATGAAAATCAATCAGCTTTGGTGATGATAAGAACATCACCTTGAAACACTAGAATTCATTCTTAA